>NC_082356.1:15167781-15175281 GCF_027477595.1 Haemorhous mexicanus | reverse complement strand
GCGCCTGTCGGCGGCCGATGTGGGAATGGCGAGGGGCCGGGTGGCCGGGCGCGCCTTCTGGGCTCGGAGGAGGCGGCTCCTCCGGCCCTTCCCGCACCGGGGAGCCGGGGCTTTCCGCCTGCCGGCGGGGTCCTGGCTCTCGGGCCAAGCGGCCCCCTGGCTCGCCCGTGGCCGAGGAAACTCCCAGGGCCGGGCCTCCGGGCATTCCAGGCCGCGCTTCGGGGCGCCCACGTCTCCCTGCGCGTGCGACCCTCCGCCGTGGGGGTTCGCGGCGGCGGCGGTCGTGGCGTCGGGCACCCCGTCCGCCGCCGCGGCCCCTCGGCGGGGTCGGCCGAGTTGCTGGGCGGTCGGGCCGCGTCCCCGCGCCGGCGGAGCGGCCCGAGCCGCGGCCGTCCTCTCGGGCGCAGCGCCGGGTTACTGAGGGAAACCCCGGGCCCCGAGAAGGACGCCGCGGCGGTGGTGGCAGACGTCGGGCGCGCCCCCGCCGGTGGACGCTCCCCCGAGGGCGGCAGCGGGGGAGGCACCCCGGCGGGGCCATGCAGGTCGTTTCCCTCGCCCCAGGGCCAGGTACCTAGCGCTCCGCGCCGCGGCGGTCCCCAGGCTGCCCTCGGTGTCGTCAAACGCTGCGGAGGGGCCGAAAGGGCAGGCGAAGCCGGGCGGCGGTTTAAAGACGCGGGCGGCTCGGCGCGCCCTGCGCGTGGTGGCGGCGGCGGCGGCAGGTGCGTCGGGCGGTGGCGCGACGCCGCTGAGGGGTGGGGAGCCGCTCCCGTTGATCCCCTGAGGTGGTGTCCATTGCCACCGGCCGCGCCCGCCATCGCCTTCGTTGTTCCGCCGCCGGCGCGCGCGCGCGCGCGGGGGTTCACCGCGCCGCGCCGGGGAGGGGCGCCCTGCCCCCCCCCCCCCCCGTGGCCCGGCCTCGGCGGAGGGGCCGCAGCGCGTGGTCGTCCGCGAGGCCGACCCGCTCGCCTCGTTGTAGCAGGCGACGCCGGCGGAGAGCGCCCGCTCTCCGCCTTTCCTTGGCCGCGGGGTTGCGGCCGCCGGGGCCCGCCGCGCTCTCTCCTTGGCCGTCGCCGCGGTCTCTCGCGGGCGTGGTGCGGCGTCCGCGGCGTGGCCGTGCCTCTCCCCTTGACGGCCTTGCTCCTCGAAGGCACCGGCAGAGCCGGCCGCCGGCTGCCCCCTTGCTGGACCGCCTGCCTGCCCGGGGGGCGAGCGCTCTGCGGGCCCTCCGTCGGTGGAGGCCCGCGAGCGCGGGCGACCCCCTTTTCCGATCGGCGGCGTCGCTGCTTGGCGGGTGTCCCCCCTGCGGGGGCGGTCGGCCGGAAGGCGCCCGCCGTCGCCGGCGGCGGTCCCGTCCCGGGCCCTGCCCGTTGCGTCCCCGTCGCCCTTCCCGGCCGCATGTTGGCCGAAGGGAAGGCGTGCGGGCGGCTGCGGGGGCGCTCCCCTGCCCGCTCTCCGCGTGGAAACGTGGAGAGCGGGCGTGTCCCCCCGGCTCAGCTCCGTATGCCTTCCGCCGGGCGCGTGCCCACAGCAAGGGGCCCCGACGGTGCGGCGTGGCGGCGGCGGCCTCGGGAATGTGGTCCTGGTGGCGGCGGGTCTGTCGTCCGGCAGGCCTCGGGCGCTCGCGACGCCGGCTCGGCTCTCGGTAGCGTCCGCCTCTGGCGCCGGTGGCGGAGCGCGTCCGCCGGACGCTCGCCCACCGGGCGGGAGAAGCGGTCCGGCGGGAGGGCGCGCCGGTGGGGCGGTGGTCGTCGCGTGCCATCTCGAGCGTCCTAGGGGCCGCTGGGGGAGAGCCAGCCGCGCAGCGGCGCGGCAGCGCTCCGCGAGCCCCGCGGAGCGGCCAAGGGGAGCCGGCGCGTGCGGGGGCCGGCGGCCGTGCCCCGCGGCCGCGTGCCGTGCTTGCGTCGTCCTGTGAAAGCGAGGCCGGGCGGGCCGCCTTGCCCTCGCGGTCCGGCGCGCGCCGCGTGGCCCTCCGCGCGGAGGCCGGGCCGAGCCCGGGCGCCTGGGCCGCCTCCGAAGGCTGACACGTGGGGTGGCGTCTCCCCTTGCGGGGGGAGGCGGTCAGGGGCGCGGGTCCCCCCACCTCTTGGCCGACCTTTGGAGTGTGGCTTTTCCACTTTCCTATTGTTTTTTTCCCCGTTCCGTTTGTGCTTGCTTGTACAGTCGAAGCCAGGCGCGGGCCCGCGCGTCCTCGGCGCGAAAGAGAAGGGGCCGCTCCACGCGCGCGGGGTCGGTGCTGAAAGCCAGACAACTCTTAGCGGTGGATCACTCGGCTCGTGCGTCGATGAAGAACGCAGCTAGCTGCGAGAATTAATGTGAATTGCAGGATATATTGATCATCGACACTTCGAACGCACTTGCGGCCCCGGGTTCCTCCCGGGGCTTCGCCTGTCTGAGCGTCGCTTGACGATCAATCGCGGTCCGGGGGCCGCCCCGGCGGCGCGGCTGGGGTCGCCTCGCAGGCCTGTTGCCCGCGGTTAGCTAGGCGGCCGGTGGCGGCCCGCCAGTGCCCGTAAGGGAGGGGCGGTGAGGGGTTCGGCGAGGGGAGCGGTTTCCCTCGGCGGCCTCGATCCTTTTTTCCCTGCCGCCTGGCGGGGGCCGTCTCTGCCGCTCTCCCTTTTCGGTTCTCGTCTCCGGGATGGGGCTTTCCGTGTCTCGGTGTCTAGTCCGCGCCTCTCTCTATCTCTCCGTCTCTCCCTTCCACGGCTCCCTTTTCCCCTGGTGCGCGGGCGCCGGGGGGAAGGAGCGCAGGGAAAAGTGGGGAAAGGGCAGCGGTAGTTAGGGGCGCGGCGGGCGCAGGAGGCAGCCGGCCGTCCGTCCGCATGAGCGGCGGTGGCCAAGCTTTGGGCTTGCGACCTCAGATCAGACGTGGCGACCCGCTGAATTTAAGCATATTAGTCAGCGGAGGAAAAGAAACTAACGAGGATTCCCTCAGTAACGGCGAGCGAAGAGGGAAAAGCCCAGCGCCGAATCCCCGCCCCGCGGTGGGGCGCGGGACATGTGGCGTACAGAAGCCCCCCTCCCCGGCGGCGCTCTCGGGGGACCCAAGTCCTTGTGATCGAGGCTGCAGCCCGCGGACGGTGTGAGGCCGGTAGCGGCCCCCCGGCGCGCCGGGCCCGGGGCTTCTCGGAGTCGGGTTGCTTGGGAATGCAGCCCAAAGCGGGTGGTAAACTCCATCTAAGGCTAAATACTGGCACGAGACCGATAGCCAACAAGTACCGTAAGGGAAAGTTGAAAAGAACTTTGAAGAGAGAGTTCAAGAGGGCGTGAAACCGTTAAGAGGTAAACGGGTGGGGCCCGCGCAGTCCGCCCAGAGGATTCAACCCGGCCGGTTGCGGTCGGCTGGTGTGAGTTCAGCGGATCCTCGCCTCCCCCTCCCCTCCGTCCCCCGGGTGAACCCTGTCCGCGGGGGCGGGCCAGGGGGGTCGGGCCGGCGCGGGGACTGCCGCTCGACCAGTGGCCGGCCCCGGCCGGGCGCATTTCCTCTGCGGCGGTGCGCTGCGACTGGCTCCGTGTCGGCTGGGAAGGCCTCCAGCGGGAAGGTGGCCCGGCGCCGCGCGAGCGGCGTCGGGTGTTACAGCCCCCGGGCAGCAGGTCTCGCCGGAACCCGGGGCCGAGGGAGAGGATCGCCGCCGCACCCTCCTCCCTCCCGTCCGAGCACAGAAGCCATGGCTGTGACTCTCCTGAGGCGGCTTGGGTGAGCACAGCTACCAAACGTGGTGAAACAAATTCCTCGGCAAAGGGCTGCATGGCTCTATGTCTGAAACCTGGCCCCCCGGTTTCAGAGAGGGGCAAAGAGTTTGGAGGTTCCCACTCTGTTCTCACCGTCGAACGTGGTCCCAGTTCGATGGTACAAAATCCGGATCCGTTCCTTGGGGGGGGGGTCTGGGGCCCGCCGGTACGCCTGTCCAGGGTGTCGGTGGGCACTCAGACTTCTCACTCTGACTGGGTAGACCTGTTGTCCAGGGGTCTACCCAGCACAAATTTTTCTGACCCCCAACGGGTAGACCTGTTGTCTCTGTTTCCTAGAGATCAGGTCGACATTTTTTCTAAGTTGGATGGGGTAGACCTGGTGTCTCAACTGTACTTAACATCTAGACCCACCAATTTGGCAGAAAATGAATCGGATTTGCTGGTAAAGTTTCCTTTAGAGCTCTATCGGTCGGACTTGCATGTGCATGAGGGCGTTCATTTTTCTGTGGATTAGGAGGTGTTGAGCAGGCTGCCTGAGGTGTACGAACAACTTGCACCACAACCGCGTGTGGGAGAGAGTTTAGATTTTTCTAGCTCTCCATGAGACAGTTTGGAACCGTTTGTACCTGAGGAGGAAAGGGGGGAGAAGGCGTGTGTGAGCACACTGGAAGCCTCACCTCCAGTGCCCGGTAAGCCCAGGGAACAAACGCCAGATGATATTGTGAGGGTGAGTGTTCCTGACAAAAATCCACCTTGTCCTTGCTGTGGTATCCGGGTCAATTCTGTGTTGAACCTGATTGAACATCTAAAGGGGTTGCACGGGAAAAGGAGTGTTTGCTTTCGGTGTATGAAATGCAGAAAAGAAAATACTAACTATCATAGTGTGGTTTGTCACTTTGCAAAATGCAGGGGTCCAGAAATTGTAAAAGTTCCAGCAGGCGAGTGGATCTGTGAGGTATGCGGTAGAGATTTTACAACTAAAATTAGCCTGGGACAACATAAAAGATTGGCACATCCAGCAGTAAGAAATCAAGAAAGGATCGTTGCTTCCCAACCGAAAGAAACATCAAACAGAGGAGCCCACAAAAGATGCTGGACAAAAGAGGAGGAAGAAGAGTTGATAAGACTGGAGGCTCATTTCGAGGGAAACAAAAACATCAATAAGCTTATCGCTGAACACCTGACAACCAAAACGGCTAAACAAATCAGTGACAAGAGAAGACTGCTTACCAGGAAGCCGACAGCCGAGACTGAGGAGGAACCTGGGGGGAGTCATCGCACCAGGAGAGCAGCTAGGACCGTGGGAATGGGACCTGGGGTGGATCATCAATCCCAGGCAGGAACCGTTGACAATGGACCTGGAAAAAACCATCTGCCAGGAAGGACAGCTGCCGGAGGGAAAACAATGGCCAAGAAAAGGGGACACCTTGATAAGAAGACCGGCTGCCAAGAAGCCATCGACCAGCAGAGGGCGGGGGAGCTGCAGGCTCATTATCACAAAGTGCTCGAGGAACGCTTATCAGCTGGAGCAATTAACACCTTCTCTGGAGCATTCAAGCAATTAATGGACGGCCAGGAAATCCAGCTGGTGATTAACCAAACATCAAAGGACTGCTTTGGATGCTTGGAATCGATAAGCCAGGTGAGGACAGCGACCCGTGGGAAAAGTTACAAAAACAAACAGGGGACCCAGGAGAAGCAGCCAAGAAAGCCGTTTCAAAAATGGATGAAGGAGAGGGCGATCAAGAAAGGTAATTACCTACGTTTCCAGCGTTTATTCTATCTGGACAGGGCGAAACTAGCTAAAATTATTCTGGACGATATGGAGTGCTTGTCCTGTGATATATCACCCAGCGAAATTTATTCGGTTTTCAAAAGCAGGTGGGAAACACCTGGTGATTTTTCTGGCCTTGGGGACTTTGAAATTGACGGGAAGGCTGACAACAGTGCCTTCAGGGACCTAATCACGGCTAAGGAAATTGAAAAGAATGTGCAGGAAATGAGCAAGGGCTTGGCTCCAGGTCCAGATGGGATTACTCTTGGGGACATCAAGAAGATGGATCCCGGGTATTCCCGGACCGCCGAGATCTTTAACTTATGGTTAACATCTGGGGAACTGCCAGACATGGTGAGGGGGTGCAGGACTGTTTTAATTCCCAAATCAACAAAACCGGACCGTCTGAAGGACATTAATAACTGGAGACCCGTCACGATCGGTTCCATCTTGCTGAGACTCTTCTCCAGGATCATAACAGCCAGACCGAGTAAAGCGTGCCCCCTCAACCCAAGGCAAAGAGGTTTCATCAGAGCAGCGGGATGCTCCGAAAACGTGAAACTCCTGTAAACTATAATTCGGACCGCCAAAAGAGAACACAGACCGCTGGGTGTTGTATTTGTGGACATTGCCAAGGCCTTTGATACAGTAAGCCACCAGCACATCATACATGCTTTACAACAAAGAAAAGTGGATCCCCACATCGTCAGCCTGGTGAATAATATGTACAAAAACATCAGTACGTACGTCACCACAAAAAGGAACACGCGCACAGACAATATCCAGATCAAGGTGGGAGTAAAGCAAGGTGATCCATTATCCCCCCTTTTATTTAACCTGGCAATGGACCCCCTGTTGTGCAAGCTGGAAAAGTGCGGCAAAGGATACCAACGAGACGGCAGCAGCATCACAGCAATGGCATTTGCAGACGACTTAGTTCTATTGAGCGACTCCTGGGAAAGCATGAAAGAGAACATCACAATACTAGAGACCTTCTGCAATCTCACCGGTCTCTAAACACGGGAAAAATGCCACGGCTTCTACATCAAGCCCACAAAGGATTCTTACACCATCAATAACTGCGCTGCCTGGACCATCAACGGCACACCCCTGAACATGATTGACCCCGGAGAATCTGAAAAGTATCTCGGCCTGCAGTTTGACCCCTGGACTGGGATAGCAAAACCCGATCTCTCAGCAAAACTAGACTTCTGGCTCTAACGAATTGACGAAGCTCCACTTAAACCTCTGCAAAAGCTGGATATTCTCAAAACATATACCACCCCTCGACTGACCTACCTGGCAGATCACTCGGAACTGAAGGCAGGGGCTCTCGAAGCCCTGGACCAAAAAATCCGAACAGCGGTCAAGGACTGGCTGCACCTGCCCTCGTGCACCTGTGATGCCATCTTGTACTCGAGCACGAAGGACGGCGGTTTAGGTGTTACCAATTTGGCAGGGCTGATCCCCAGCGTGCAAGCCCGAAGGCTGCACTGGATTGCACAGTCCTCGGATGAGACGATGAAAAATTTCCTAGAGAAAGATCAAATGGAACAAATGTATAAAAAATTGTGGATTCAAGCTGGAGGGGAAAGCGAGAAGACGCCCTCAATTTGGGAAACACTGCCGGTGGCAAAACCATCCAACAGTGCAGACACAACTTCGGAGTGGGAAGCACCGATCCTGAAAAGCAAATTTCCTAAACCCTGTGATTGGAGGAGAAAAGAATTCAAAAAATGGACCAAATTAGTGTTCCAGGGCCGTGGAATTAAGAATTTTGAAGGCAATAAAATCAGTAACGATTGGCTTCAATACTATAGACGCATACCTCACAGGAAACTCCTCATGCATTGCAACTCAGGGCCAACGTCTACCCCACGAGAGAATTTCTCTCAAGGGGTAGAGAGGATAGTTCCATCAAAACATGTAGACATTGCGCTGCGGACATTGAAATGTGTGCCCACATCATCAGCTTTTGCCCAGTGACGCAGGACGCCCGAATCAAGAGGCACAATCACATCTGTGAGAGGCTGATT
>NC_082356.1:12923678-12926109 GCF_027477595.1 Haemorhous mexicanus | reverse complement strand
TAACCCTAACCCTAACCCTAACCCTAACCCTAACCCTAACCCTAACCACCCTACACCCTAACCCTAACCCTAACCCCTAACCCTAACCCTAACCCTAACCCTAACCCTAACCCTAACCCTAACCCTAACCCTAACCCTAACCCTAACCCTAACCCTAACCCTAACCCTAACCCTAACCCTAACCCTAACCCTAACCCTAACCCTAACCCTAACCCTAACCCTAACCCTAACCCTAACCCTAACCCTAACCCTAACCCTAACCCTAACCCTAACCCTAACCCCTAACCCTAACCCTAACCCTAACCCTAACCCTAACCCTAACCCTAACCCTAACCCTAACCCTAACCCTAACCCTAACCCTAACCCTAACCCTAACCCTAACCCTAACCCTAACCCTAACCCTAACCCTAACCCTAACCCTAACCCTAACCCTAACCCTAACCCTAACCCTAACCCTAACCCTAACCCTAACCCTAACCCTAACCCTAACCCTAACCCTAACCCTAACCCTAACCCTAACCCTAACCCTAACCCTAACCCTAACCCTAACCCTAACCCTAACCCTAACCCTAACCCTAACCCTAACCCTAACCCTAACCCTAACCCTAACCCTAACCCTAACCCTAACCCTAACCCTAACCCTAACCCTAACCCTAACCCTAACCCTAACCCTAACCCTAACCCTAACCCTAACCCTAACCCTAACCCTAACCCTAACCCTAACCCTAACCCTAACCCTAACCCTAACCCTAACCCTAACCCTAACCCTAACCCTAACCCTAACCCTAACCCTAACCCTAACCCTAACCCTAACCCTAACCCTAACCCTAACCCTAACCCTAACCCTAACCCTAACCCTAACCCTAACCCTAACCCTAACCCTAACCCTAACCCTAACCCTAACCCTAACCCTAACCCTAACCCTAACCCTAACCCTAACCCTAACCCTAACCCTAACCCTAACCCTAACCCTAACCCTAACCCTAACCCTAACCCTAACCCTAACCCTAACCCTAACCCTAACCCTAACCCTAACCCTAACCCTAACCCTAACCCTAACCCTAACCCTAACCCTAACCCTAACCCTAACCCTAACCCTAACCCTAACCCTAACCCTAACCCTAACCCTAACCCTAACCCTAACCCTAACCCTAACCCTAACCCTAACCCTAACCCTAACCCTAACCCTAACCCTAACCCTAACCCTAACCCTAACCCTAACCCTAACCCTAACCCTAACCCTAACCCTAACCCTAACCCTAACCCTAACCCTAACCCTAACCCTAACCCTAACCCTAACCCTAACCCTAACCCTAACCCTAACCCTAACCCTAACCCTAACCCTAACCCTAACCCTAACCCTAACCCTAACCCTAACCCTAACCCTAACCCTAACCCTAACCCTAACCCTAACCCTAACCCTAACCCTAACCCTAACCCTAACCCTAACCCTAACCCTAACCCTAACCCTAACCCTAACCCTAACCCTAACCCTAACCCTAACCCTAACCCTAACCCTAACCCTAACCCTAACCCTAACCCTAACCCTAACCCTAACCCTAACCCTAACCCTAACCCTAACCCTAACCCTAACCCTAACCCTAACCCTAACCCTAACCCTAACCCTAACCCTAACCCTAACCCTAACCCTAACCCTAACCCTAACCCTAACCCTAACCCTAACCCTAACCCTAACCCTAACCCTAACCCTAACCCTAACCCTAACCCTAACCCTAACCCTAACCCTAACCCTAACCCTAACCCTAACCCTAACCCTAACCCTAACCCTAACCCTAACCCTAACCCTAACCCTAACCCTAACCCTAACCCTAACCCTAACCCTAACCCTAACCCTAACCCTAACCCTAACCCTAACCCTAACCCTAACCCTAACCCTAACCCTAACCCTAACCCTAACCCTAACCCTAACCCTAACCCTAACCCTAACCCTAACCCTAACCCTAACCCTAACCCTAACCCTAACCCTAACCCTAACCCTAACCCTAACCCTAACCCTAACCCTAACCCTAACCCTAACCCTAACCCTAACCCTAACCCTAACCCTAACCCTAACCCTAACCCTAACCCTAACCCTAACCCTAACCCTAACCCTAACCCTAACCCTAACCCTAACCCTAACCCTAACCCTAACCCTAACCCTAACCCTAACCCTAACCCTAACCCTAACCCTAACCCTAACCCTAACCCTAACCCTAACCCTAACCCTAACCCTAACCCTAACCCTAACCCTAACCCTAACCCTAACCCTAACCCTAACCCTAACCCTAACCCTAACCCTAACCCTAACCCTAACCCTAACCCTAACCCTAACCCTAACCCTAACCCTAACCCTAACCCTAACCCTAACCCTAACCCTAACCCTAACCCTAACCCTAACCCTAACCCTAACCCTAACCCTAACCCTAACCCT
>NC_082356.1:9615921-9723478 GCF_027477595.1 Haemorhous mexicanus | reverse complement strand
GTGCCGTGAGGAGCCCCCACACAGCGCGCTCGTTCGTGTCCAAACCGGAGCCTTTCCGAGGCGTTATTGCTGCAGCTGAGCTCGAGACCTGACCACTGGACTTGCCAACCCGTGGCCTTCCCGAGGCTTTTCTTCTGCAGGTGCCCTTGAGGGCAGAGCGTGGGACTTGGTGCCCCAGAGGCATCTCCCATCCCTGCTGCCGGTGCCCTTGAGGCCAGACCACAATCCTTGACAGGAGTCTCCTGTCCTTGTGGCAGGAGCCCTCGAGACCAGAGTGCAGGACTTGCTGTCCTGTTGTCTTCCTGGGGCTTCTTTCCTGAAGGTGCCTTCCAGGCACCACTGCAGGACTTGCTGACTGAGCTTTTCTGAGGCATCTCTCCAGCAAGTAGCCACAAATCCAGTCAGAGCATGGAGCAGAGACCCCTAAGAGTGCCCAAGCTGGCCTGGGTGGAGGAGGAGGAGGAAGAAGGCGCTGGAGCTGCTCCAGCACAGGAGACCAAAGAGGTGGTGCTGTTTGAGCTGCTGCAGGAGGGTGAGTGGCAGAGCTGGGCCACAGGGTTGGTGCCTGCAGCCAGCCTGGCAACATTGCTCATCCCATCCCATCCCATCCCATCCCATCCCATCCCATCCCATCCCATCCCATCCCATCCCATCCCATCCCATCCCATCCCATCCCATCCCATCCCATCCCATCCCATCCCATCCCCTGGGCCATGCCCATGGACAGGGGCCAGGCAGACACCCCGCAGTGGCCGTGCTCCATCCCCTCAGGCATCCCAGGGCTGTCCCCACCTGGGGAGCGCAGGGCTGGGCTGTGTTCTCCGGCCTCTCCTGCAGCCCCTCAGCTCTGGCTGCGCTCGTTCTTTGCCAGGTGCAGCCCTGGAGCGCACACAAGAGCAGGACCCCGCCCGTGGCCTCTTCCGCCAAACAGCGCAGGTACCTGCAGCCACCCCCACCTGGGCTGGGCCTGCTGTCACCGCACTTGGAGCATTCCATGCAACATCCCTGGCTTCTTGCCCTTCTCCTACAGCTGGTTTGCAAATTCATCAAGAGAATTCGGGAGGAAGAGACCAGCACCATGGGAACTGGGCTCAGAGCATACACGCACATCTTCAAAACCAAGACCAGTGCTGCCCTGCTGGATATGCTTGTAGAGGAGGGCTTTTCCAACCCAAAGCAAGTAAGCAGCCTGTGGCCAGGGTTTGATCCTCCCAGGAATTGCTTGGCCTCTCAAGACACACCCACTGGTCACTGGAAGGCTTTGAGGCCATGGCAGTGTGGTGGGAAGGGAAGCACTTCTCTGGGGACACTGGGGACATTCCTCCTTCTGGCAGCTTTCCAAGTCTTCCTGTGCCTTCTCCAGGTGCCCGCCCTGGTCAGGTACATCCACCAATGGCTCCTGGCCAATCAGTTTGCTGAGCACAGGCTGAACAGGACCCTGCTGGATCTCACAGAAGCACAGCCTGCTGACGTACTAATGACGCTGCTGCGTGTGGCCCCATCCTGTGACAGGTATGGGGCCCACCTGCCCAGAGAGCTCAGGGCTCCCCAGCCCATCAGCCTGTACAACTTGGCCCAGGTGTCTGACCAACAGAGAGTTCCAGGGCCCTCTGGCTGCTCCCTTTGCCAGCCCTGGCATGTCACCCCCCGTGCCTGCTGCCATGCTCCCTCCCTGCCCCTCAGGGGTCTGTCCCCACAGGGCTGGGCTGCCTGGGTGCTGCCAGTGAGAAACAATGGGCAGAGGCAGAGCTGGAAGCTGGCTCAGATCCCCACTGCTGCCCAGGCCACCGTGCTGTGTCTGAGACCTCCCTGAGACAGAGCTCTAACCCCACAGAGCTGCCATGGCCATGTGGAAGACCATCATGTGCTCGCCCAGGACTGCGGAACCAGTGTTGCTGATCTTCCTGGATGTGCTGGGGAGCTGGCCAGAGCACAGCACATGCACCTCTGATGGGGACAAAACGGGTGTCTTTGCCCTGGCTGTGAGTTTCTGTAACTGGCCTTTGCTGGCCCCAAGGCCACCTCTCCAGCAGCTCTCCATCCTCCTTCCCCCACTGCATCTCCCTGCCTCAGGCGCTGGCCAGAAAACTGCCCCAGGTGCAGCTTCAGGCCCTCCAGGCCCTGTGCTCCCCCTGTGTCTCTCTGGGCCTCTCCCTGCCAAGCTCGGGCCCTGCCACACGGACACCTCAGCACTGAGCACTGTCTCGGGTGGCTTTGTTCTTTCCAGGCAGCTGTGGTGATGTGGAAGATCCTCCAGGTGCCCTGTGTCCCACATATGGTGACGGTGTATTTCCCCCGCCTCTTTGTGCATCTGCTCTTCCAAGTGCTCTTCAGCACTCTGGATATGCCAGAGGAGGTCATTACCTTCTGGAAGGGATGCCAGGAGCAACATGGCCTTGCCACCAGCCCCAGGAGGTGCTCCATCCTACTCCTCCTGTCCCTGCCACGTGACCTGGGAAGGAGCCAGTGCTCCCAGCGTGACCTGGGCTTTGCTCTGCACGCAGGTTTGCAGTGCAGACCCTGAAGTCCCTGCTCTGCCGAACGCAGCACGAGGATGTGGTGGTGGCAATGGAACACAATTGTGGCTGGGACATGCTGCTGTGTGCTGACACCCACCACTGTGCCATGAGTCTGCTGGCCAGGTGAGACCCCCTTCTCCCCACTGCCTCTGACATTTGTGCTCTGTGCCCAGGGAGCTCCACACAGATCCTGTGGTCGTGGGCCAGAGGGTCACCGAGGGACGGCCAAGCAGACTGGAAAAGGCTGGGAGAGGAGGATGCCCACAAGGAGCCGCCTCCCAAATAGTCCAGGGCCACTTGCACAATGCTGGGGAAAGACCAGACCTGTGTGTGTCAGTCCTGGCGGAGGTTTGTGCCCCTGGCCCACAGTCTTGGTTACTTTTTCTCCTGCCAGGGAGATGTCCTATGTCTCCATCCCCTTGTGTTCCCGGATCGCTCGCTACCTGCTCCGGCTGCTCAGCACACAGGAGCCACGCTGGGAGCTGCCTGCCCTGGCATTCCTTGTGGAGGTGAGCCTGATGGCCAGCGCTGCCTCGCTCAGCTGCCTCCCAGCTCTCTGCCCTTTCAGAGCCACAGCTGCCTGGGATGGAGCCCGTGCCCTGCGCTGCTGCCTGGGCCCGGCCCTGTGTGGTTCCGAGCTCCTGCCGGCCAGGTCCGCTGTCACTGCTCTGTGCCTTTCAGGTCCTCGAGTGCCTGGACTTGAGTGAACGCAGTGCTAACAGAGTCCTGCAAATCTTGTCAAGGCAGCTGCAGAGGGAGTGCAGGGAGAGGCGTCACCTGGCGCTCAGGGCCCTTCTTGATCTCACTGATGATCCCTCAATGGTGAGAAGGGGGCAGTGGCTGAGGCTGAGCTAGGGAATGCAGTCGCTTGGGCTTGGCTGGCCTTTGGGAGCTGGGGCAGCTGCTCCCAGCTCTCCTGCCTCCCGCTTCAGCTGCTCAAGTGCTTCGGGACAGGCCTTGGGCCTTCAGGCCCTGCGGCAGCAGGATGGCATTTCACAAATTTGTGTTCTGCACAGACCAAAAAAATGTGGAGCCTGACTGAAAGTCTTGTGGAGTTCCTGTGGGACACAGATGGAGAGATAGTTATCATGACAGTCATGCTACTCAGCTTTATCATCTTGGACAATGACATGCTGATGCCCAGCCCCATCACACTGCAGCTGGTTGAGGCACTCCTGCCACTCTTTGACCACGTAAGGCTCGCTGCCCCCAGCCATGGCCACTGGGTGCTACCTGGATAATTCGTGCCCTGAGGATTTGCAGGCCTGTGTCAAGCTGAGCCCCATGCAGCCAATTCTGAGGTCTTTTTTTCTTCCTTTCATTCAGGACAATAGCCAGGTGCAGGTAATCTCCATACTGCTCTTCCGAACATTGGTGACTCATCCAGCAGAAAAGGCAAAAAAGGCCCTGAAGACACCCCTGCGCCAGAGCCTGCTGCCACTCTTCTTCCACTGCCATGATGAGAATCGTCTTGTGGCACAGGTGAGGACTCGTGGGCTGCTGCTGTCGCCCTGGCAGGGGGCTCGGCTGCCTCCTGCCCTGGTGCCTGCCAGGCTGCAGCCTCCTCCAGGCCTTGGCACAGGGACACGGGTCCTGCGCCCTGGGCTGTGGGGTCATCTCCTCGTCTCTGCTGCTCTCCAGGCTTCACGGGAAACGCTGCTTTGTGTGGCCAAGTTCCTGAAGAGGAGGGATCTTGAAAGACTGCTCAAGAACAAGAAGCTGTGGAAGTTCACCGAGTGCCTGGTAAGGACGGCCTGGAAGCCCCAATCTCAGCCTGGAGAAGGCCCCCGAGGGCGGTGCTGAGAGTGCAGGGCGGGCAGCTGTGCCCCTGCCCGCTGCTGCACGCAGAGGCCGCGCGGGCTCCTCTCCAGGCTCCCGTGGGCCCGAGCCGGGTGCCCGTGGAGCCCCGGCCCGGCGGAGCTGCGGGGCGGGCCGGCACCGCGGCTCCCCGGGCAGCAGCCGGCCCTCTGCCCCTCCCCTCGGGAGCCCGGCGCCAGCGGCTGCTGGCCGCGCCTCAGGGCTGTGCTGGCAGGGGAGGCCGGGGCTGGGCGCAGGCAGCGCCCAGCCGAGGGGCTGAGCCCGCGCCAACCCTTCCTTCCCTCCCGCCGCTCTCTCCAGCTGGCAGAGGACAGGAGCAGAGCAGCCGAGCACCTGCGCCGGGCCCTGCGCTACCTGCAGAGCCCACAGGAGCCCCTGCGAGAGGCGGCCATCAGGTTCATGGGTGAGCCACGAGCCCGGGCTCCCTCCCCGGCCCGCCGCAGCTCGGCCCCAGCCCCGCCTGCTGCCCCGGCAGTGCCGGCCGGGCCCGGTGCCAGGGAGTCCCGGCTGGCCTCGGCGCTGCTGCCGCCCTCTGGCAGCCGTGCCCTTGGGCGGCAGCGTGCGGCCAGGGCCCGGGCTGAACCCTGCCGGGCCGGCAGGCCGTGTGGCCACAGCACCGGCAGCGCCGCTGGCAGGGAGCTGTGCCGCTGGGGCCGTGACAGGCACTGTGTTCACAGGGATGGCTGGGCAGTACCTGAGGGGGCAGCAGCAAGAGCTCCAGCTGATCTGCAGTGGTGAGTGAGGGCAGCGGGCTGAGCGCAGGGGCTGACAGCGGGGGGAGCCGCAAACCCTGCCCCAGCTTCAGAGGGCTCTGCGCCCATGGGCAGAGCACGCAGAGATTTCAGGGCCACGTATGCCATTCATCGCCGGCAGCTTCGGGCTGATCCCCTCGGTCCCTGCTCCCTCCTGGCCATGACAAGAGTCAGCTGCCGTGGCCCTGGCACGGGGCTCTCCTTGGCTCCCCACAGATCCGGCATCTGACCGTGGCTCTGTTCCTCTCTCTTGCAGCCCTCGAACGCCTGACTGAGGACATGAGCAGTGCCGTGTCAGAGCTGGCACTTGAAACACTGCATGTCCTCCGAGCAACAGCGAGTGGGCAATATTCCATCTTCCAGAGGCTGCAAGATCAGCTGCGCAGGGCATGGATGACTGGGCCTCGGCCTCGTCTGTTGCGGCTTGGCTGGCTGCACTGCTGGAGCTCTGTAGAGAGCTGAATCCAGGAGGCTCTCTTTGCTGGGGCAACCTTAGCCATTGGGGATTTTCTTTTTCTTTATGATTTTTTTTCTTCCCTTCCTTTTTATTCTATGTAAATATAAAATGTGTTATAATATACGGACTCTCAGGAGCTTTTCTTTACTGCCCAGGATCAGCAGGGCATAGGGGAAGCAGGGAAAAGGGTTCTTGTATTTAGCATCCTGCCCAGGCGTACAGTGCCGCAGGGAAAATGCCCAGAAGCCCCTTGGCCTTTGGTGGTTCCGCTGAAGCCTTTGTGCTGCCGGCAGAGCGGCTGGGCAGGGGCTGGAGCTGCGGGGATCCCTGTGAGAACAGTGCCTGGAGATGGCCACAAGCCCTGTGCCAGGCAGGAAGCGCCATCCGTGTCCTCCTGCCCGTGTGCTGCTGCCTGTGTTGCTGAGGGCTCTGAGGTGCCTCTGGCTGGGGCTCCTCTGGAGCTGCTGTGGGGCTGAGGCGCTGCTGCCGGGCAGCTTGGCCAGGCTAAGCAAGACCCTGAGGGGCTGGGGCACCGGGAAGCCCTGAGCAATTGGGTGTCAGAGGCCATAAGCAGCCCCTTGGCAGCTGCCTTGTTGCTGCTGGAGCTGACTTGCAAGATGGATCCTGGGTGCTCTGGAACTAACAGCAGTTGTTGGAAACAACACTAACAGTGTTGTTGGAAACCAAAACGCAGGGAATTTTCAGACCTTTGGTCTTGTCAGCAGAGCTTAGAATTAAACACAGGATTTTACCTGAGACCTTGGAAAGGGCTTCCAAACATAGGTGCTAGAAGCGAGAATGTGGATTTATAGTTTATAGTAGAGACATGTGGAGGAAAGTTGAAGTGGAGGAAAGTTTAGAGTTGTGTAGTTCAAGATCTAGAAAACGAAAAGTAGTTACAATGGTAAACAAGAAGCTTAGGATGCAGTGCCGTAGGTTTCTACGTCATAACATGGTTGGTTGGCTAAGGAAGCTGACACTGTAGCATGAGTCCATAGAAGGAAATATTGAAGGATTGGGTCCAAAACATAGATATCCTTGTTGGCAGTGTCTTATTGGCCAACAAATCTTTAAAAGCTCTTGTAACTAGAAGTCTTGCAGCCTTGTGAGCCGTGCGGTGGAGATGGGAGCCAAACTCACTCTTCCTGTCTATGTAGAAGATAAGGAAAAGAAATGGCATCATCTAAAAAACTCAGAGGTCCGCTCGCTAGCTCCTTCCTAACTCCTTCAAATCCCCCAAAGTGTGAATTAGTGACAAACAGATGACAAGGACTTGTAATGCTGGCTCTTTGACTTCAAAGCAGCTGCTTTAGAATCTTTCACACAACCCTGTGTAGTTATGTGCCAGAAATGTATCATTTGAAGAAACTTTCCCAACGGAATTGAATGGGGGTTTGTTTGAAAGGTGTTTGAGGAGAAAGCCTCCCAGCAGAGGTCTGGCCTTTGGCCTAGCTGTGTCCCAGCTGATTGTGAAGTGTGCCATCAGCTGCAGGGCTTTCTGGGCTAAAAATATCATCAAGTCACTTGGCCTATAAAAGCTGGAGCCACTTTTGGGGCAAATTTGGAGACGTCATCTATGGGTGGATGGAGCACCTAGGATTTTCCCAATTGCCGGGAATGGTTCTCCAGGTCCCTGGTGTAAAAGGGGGCTCCCCAGCAACTGCACATCTGCAAGATGAGAAACAATTGTCTTGGTTTGAAAAGACAGGTGTCCGCTAAGGAAGGCAGAAGCCTTCTCTGAAATGGAAAATGTAAATCCCCTCCCTTCAAATGATTATAATTTAGAAATTAAAATGCTCTCAGGGAAAGCTATGGGAATAGGACTGAGCCCGCAGAGCAGGGCAGCGTTTGCTGATGGTCTGAGCCCTTCCTAAAGATCCTGTTGGGTTGTCTTAGACCCCTGGGGCAAGGGATTCCTTCCAGCCTGGGCCACTTTGGGTAGGCTGGGGGCAGCCCCAGGACAGGTGGCAGTGTGTGCAAGGGCCCTGGGTGGCACACTGCAGCACGGTCACCGTGGCACGAAATGGAAGCCGGTGTCCAAGGGCCCTTTGTGACACGTGGGAAATAGAAGCTTGCCCGGGTGCTTGGAACACGCAACGGCGCAGAACGGGACAGAGCGGTGCCGTGAGGAGCCCCCGCACAGCCACTCGTTCCCGTCTGACCCGAAGCTTTTCCATGGCTTTGTTCCTGAGGCTGAGCTCGAGGCCCGAGCACAGGACTCACTGACCTGTGGCCTTCTGAGGCTTCTGTTCTGCAGCTGCCCTCAAGGGCAGAGCGTGGGAATTGGCGCCCCGGGGCTTTTCCAGGACATCTCTCCTGCAAGTATCTCCAGTCAGTGACATGGAACAGAGACCCCCGAGAGTGCCCAAGCTGGCCTGGCCGGACGAGGAGGAGGAGGAGGAAGAAGGCCCTAGAGCTGCCCCAGCGCAGGAGACTGAAGACGTGGTGCCGTTCCAGCCACCACAGGAGGGTGAGTGGCAGAGCTGGGCCGCAGGGCTGGAGCCTGCAGCCAACTTGGTCCCACCCCATGCCATCCCATGCCCTGGGGACATGCCCACGGACAGGACGGAAGAGGGGCCGGGCAGACACCCCGCAGTGGCTGTGCTCCATCCCCCTGGGGAATCCCGGGGGTCTCCCTGCCTGGGAAGCGCAGGGCTGGGCTGTGTTCTCCAGCCTCTCCCGCAGCCCCTCCGCTCTGGCTGTGCTTGCTCTTTGCCAGATGCAGCCCTGGAGCGCACGGGAGAGCAGGAATCCAGCCGTGGCCGCTTCCGCAGCACAGCTCAGGTAACTGCAGCCATCCCCAGCTGGGTTGGGCCTGCTGTCCCTGCTCAGCCGAGCACCGTGTGTGGAGCAGTCCATGCAACATCCCCGGCTTCTTGCCCTTCTCCTACAGCTCGTTCGTGAGTTCATCCACAGCATCCAGCAGGGAGAGACCAGCACTGAAATAAATAGGGCAGGAGATCTTTCTCCTTTTCAGTGCCTTTATTAAAAACGATCAGCTCAGGTTGGGAGGTAAGATGGGTCTGCGGTCACACCTTTGTCGCTCCCAGGAGTGGCTTGGAGGAGGAGGAAAATGCAGCTTCGTCGACTAGGGGGCAGAGCTGGGGGTCCTGTCCCCACAAAAGCAGTGGGGATATTCCCCTAATTCTGCTTTTTGGGTTTCCTGTCTAGGGCACTGGCTCTAGCCAAGGTCCTTTTAGTCTGGGGCTAGGGGCAACAAAGGTTCTCAGTGTCTCTGCAGGCTCTGGACCTTTGTCCTCATGTCTAGACATCACTTTGATCTCCTAATTCTGTATTGGCTCTTCGCTTTTGGGGTTTTTTTCGGTAAGTGTGGTGGGGGTCCTTCCCATGGCATGCTGAGTCTGAGGTTATTTTGCATGTCCTCTGATGTCCCTTCCTTTCACTGGCTGAGAAGGGCCATCCACCTGGCCCAGGCAGGGTGGTACTGATACAAAAAGGGGAATTCTCAACAATACTGAGTTAACGACCTACTCTTAATAGGTCATTACAACATGAAGCTAACAAAGAACTCTCTTCTGCCACTACTGATTAAACTTGTATTCCTACAACCTTTTTTAAAAAAATGGGTAACCCTTTTTAACTGATAACATCAGGCACGTGACCACTATATATGGACAATGGAACTCTGTGCTCTGTGCTGTTTGGTGGTTTTGCATCACAGAAGTGATGTTCTAAGAGAAGCAGTTTCCTCCAATGAAAAAACCAATCAGTAATTAGGTTTGAGAACTGACAATCTGTTAAACCACTAAGGAAACTGTACACGGCCCTGTGAAGACACATGGTAAAGATGAAAAAGCCTGGGAGGGTCTCTTTCCCTTCTGGCTGGCACAGAGGTAACAAGGCTGACCCAGCCCCGTCCCAGCCAGGGCAGCCCAGGCGGCTCCTGCCGTGGGGCCGGGCCCCTTCCCAGGGACCCCGCCAGGCCCCATCGGCTGCCGGGCAGGGCAGGGGAGGCCGTGGGGCCGAGGCCAGGCCGGGCCATGGCTGCAGTTCCAACATCTGGGCACTGCTGAGCCCTGCCCCGCCGCCAGCCCGGGCCGAGCCAGGATCCGCCGGGCCCCAGGAGCAGCCCCGGGCCGGGCCGGCTCGGCCAAGGTTCTGCCACCGTTGGGGTTCGCCCACAACCCCCAGGCAGGGGGAGGAGAAGCCATCGGCCCCCGGCCGTGCTGCTGCTGTGTTCTGGCCTGGCTGCAGAGATCCTGGCCCTGCCCCAGCGCGGCCCATCCTGAAACAGCCCCAGCGCAGCCGCTGCAGAAACCTCCATGGTAAAACAGCTCCGGCCCAAGGACCGAGCCCAGCCGGGGTCACGGAACCATCTGCAGGCCCCGGGTGAGATATGAACTCTGTCAGTGCTTCCATCCTCCCTTGAGTGAGAGAGAAAAGGACAAAGTGCAGGCACAGAGAGGGGCAACGTGAACACACCGAGGTCCGTGAAGAGGAAGCTGAGCCCCAGATGGGAGGGATGAGGAGATGCCTTGATCTTGGGGCTAAAATCCTCTTGTAATGCTATGGAGAAGGATGTAATTGATCCATCAGACTCTCTTTTTCACTATGATGCATGAAAAGTATGGGGAGATGACTTGTTCAGCAAAGGCCTTCATGCTAAAGTAAGCAAATGTTGAAGTAGCTGTGATCCCATGAGAAGTTTGTACAGAGAGAGAGCAGAGTGATGAGACCCTGTGCCCTCGGGGAGACAAGACCTCTCTTCTCAAAGATGAAAATGATTTCAGAAATAGATGAAGAGAACCTCTGCTCTTAAACAGCTCATGTTTAAACTAATACCCCACAAGTTGACATGGCCCATAAACACAGCTGTGGGAAAAGCTATGAAAAATGGGAGGGACTTGACTAATTTTTCCAGGTGGCTGCTATTCATGGAAATTAAAAGCCCTGAGAGAACAGTTTTCTTGTGGAGAAATCTCTACAACATTTACAAGAGGAACTTCTCTCCTTAAGTGAACTAAAAAAAAGAATATTGTAGAGGTGGTAAACTGACTGAAAATTTTAGGTTTTGTCTCCTTGCATTGTCAGTAAGAAAGAAAAGGTTGTAGGGAGAGAAGTCTTCTGGAAGTTTTGTTCTGATTCTTATTGCTCTTTTAGCTACTGTTAAGAACATTTTCTTTATATCCTTTTAAAGTTCTGAGCCTACTTGGCATTTGTCCTACTCCTATCTCACAAAGGAAATGAGCAAGGATATTCCAGTGAGTGCACTGCTAATTAGCCAGCTCTGAACCCACCACACTTATTGATGCATTGGCCAAAACCACTACAGAAACTTTCCTGATGAACTGCACAGGAGCAGAGGGAAATCAAGGCAGAGCCATGGTTTGTCAGGACTTCTTTGATCCTAATGAGCCCTGTGGTGCATTTGGAGCTGAGCCCTGGAGCCTCAGGGCCTGAGAGGAGATTGCACAAACCATTCCAGGAGCCAAAGGCAGAAAAAACACCCAAAGTGTCTCGAGGCATGAATGGGTCCCACTGAGGTCCATACCCAACACAGGCTCCTCATGGGCTCCTTGGAGGAGAGAATTGGAGGCCAGGACTGCACAAAAACTTCTCAGAGACTCAGTGTGGGAAGGAAATTCCAAAGTACCTTAAACACCTTGAGTGTCTCAAAGTATTAATGAGCCCCACTGAGTGTCAGTACAAAGCTCTCCAGGGACTCATTAAAGCAGATAATTGGGGCCATGATTGCACAAACCTCTCCCAGAGTCTGTATCCAAAGGGAAACACCAAGTACCTTAAAAGAACTGAAGTACCTTGAAGCATTAATGAGCCCCACTGAGTGTTGTTACTGACAAAGCCTCTCCAGGGACTAATTACAGCAGGTAATTGGAGGCCATGATTGCTCACACCTCTCAGAGACTCCAAGGCAAAAGCCAAACCCAAAGTCCTTTGAAAACCCTGCAGTCCCTGGGAGCATTCAGGAGCCCCCAGGGCCATTGCTGAGCAAGGCTCCCCAGGGACTCCTTCCAGCAGATCCTTGAGGCCACTGGGATGTGGGCTAGGGGGGGATGCTGAGGGCAGGACAAGGGGCTGACGGTACCCAGCCTGGCTGGGGCTGTGCCAGGAGGCCCCAGTGCCTCAGGACAAGGTGTCTCCTCCCAGCCCTTGGTGGCACAGACCCTGCTGTGCCCCAGGGCACCAAGACTTGGCTTCTCTTTGTCCCTACCTGTCATCAGTACCTCCAGTTCTCTGCTCTGCCTGGGGCCTGGGGACACTTTCTCAGTTGTGTCCCTCAGTGGGACCCATTAAAAGTGAGAGAAACTTTGGAGTTGGATTCTGACTTGGAGTTCTGGAGAGGTTTCTTCAGCTCCCTGTCAGGAGCCTGAGCACAAAGCCCCAGAAGGTCATTAAAGTCCTTGTGCTGTGTCTGTGCTGCTGAGCTGGGCTGGGCTCCTGGCCCAGAGGCAGCTCCTGGTAACCAAGAAGAGCTTCAAAAGCACATTTCTCTTGATGAGCAGGTTTTTTCCCAGCCCAGTAGGGCTGGGGCACTGCCTGCAGCTACCCCAAGCGTAGCACAGAGGCACAGAGAGCTTCAATCAGTCAGGGCTGGGAAGGTGCTGAGAAGTGCCTGGGGCACAATCACTGCCAGCCCTTGGCACAGGAACCTCTGGCTGCAGGACAATGCAGCTTCAGCTCCTGGAGCCATCTCCTAAAGCTGCAACTTCCCAATGCCTGCAGACTCTGTGAGTACATTCTCTGATTGTCTCTTGTGCAGAGCAGCCAGGGGTGCCCAGGGCTGTCCTGCAGAGCAGGGTCTTGCAGCCCAGGGCGCTGTGCTGGGGCAGGGACTCTGCTGCCTGCCAGGGACAGCTCTCAGCCGGCCCAGGAGCTGCTCCCAGCCCTGGGGGACAAGATCTGGGTGGGAAGATACAGCTGGTAAGGCTTCTCCTTCTGTGGGGAGGATGCTGCATTGGTCAGGACTGCTCCCATCATGGCATTTAACTGCAGAACATTTCCATGTAGATTATACAGGGAGCACAGCAAGGGAGGGGCTGCATAAAAGCAAAAATCCTGCTTTCTTTATCTACTGCTCTGGGTTGCCTGGATGGGAAATTGCCCAAAGATATTTATCTCTCAGTTCAGGTTGAAAATAAAAAAAATATATCGCAGATCTGAGTAAACCAGGCAGTGACAGAAATCAGCACAGGGCCCCTTAGAGGCAGCATCAGTGTTGCTTTTCCAGCCTCCTCATGGTAGATCTGACTTTGCCATCAGAGCCTGCAGAGCCAGAGCTGCCCCTGGGCAGTGCCAGAGCTGGGAGGGGTTTGCAGGGCAGAGCTGAGTCCCCAGGGCTGGGCTGGGCCCTGGCAGCACTGGCAGAGCCCAGCCCTGGGCACAGGGAAGCAGCTGCTGGCAGGGACAGCTCCAGGCAGCAGAGCCCTGAGCAGGCAGTGGGGGTAAAGTTGTCCCCAGCTGTGCTGGGATATTTAAAATCTTCTCCAAGCCCAACTATTCCATGATTCCTTTTTATACAGATCCCCATGTCAAGGCACCGTAAATGTCCAACAGCAGCTCCATCAGCCACTTCCTCCTGCTGGCCTTGGCAGACACGCGGCAGCTGCAGCTCCTGCACTTCTGCCTCTTGCTGGGCATCTCCCTGGCTGCCCTCCTGGGCAACGGCCTCATCATCCGCGCCGTAGCCTGTGGCCACCACCTGCACACGCCCATGTTCTTCTTCCTGCTCAACCTGGCCCTCAGCGACCTGGGCTCCATCTGCACCACTGTCCCCAAAGCCATGCACAATTCCCTCTGGGACACAAGGACCATCTCCTACACAGGATGTGCTGCACAGCTCTTTTTATTTATGTTCTTCATCTCAGCAGAGCTGTCCCTCCTGACCGTCATGTGCTACGACCGCTACGTGTCCATCTGCAAACCCCTGCACCACGGGACCCTCCTGGGCAGCAGAGCTTGTGCCCATGTGGCAGCAGCTGCCTGGGCCAGTGCCTTTCTCTATTCACTGCTGCACACAGCCAACACATTTTCCCTGCCCCTGTGCCATGGCAATGCCCTGGACCAGTTCTTCTGTGAAGTCCCCCAGGTCCTCAAGCTCTCCTGCTCATATTCAAAGCACAAGGAACTTGGACTCATTGCAGTTAGTACCTGTTTAGCCATTGGTTGTTTTGTGTTCATTGTTTTTTCCTATGTGCAGATCTTCAGTGCTGATGATCCCCTCTGAGCAGGGACAGCACAAAGCCTTTTCCACCTGCCTCCCTCACTTGGCTGTGGTCTCCCTGTTCACCAGCACTGCCATATTTGCTCACCTGAAGCCCTCCTCCATGTCCTCTCCATCCCTGGATCTGGCCCTCTCAGTTCTATACTCGCTGGTGCCTCCAGCCCTGAACCCCCTCATCTACAGCCTGAGGAACCAGGACCTCAAGGCTGCAGTGTGGAGAATGATTTCTGGCTGCTTTCAGAAACATTAAACTGCTGGCCAGTTTCTGCAAATCACTTGTAATAAACGTCATCTTTGATACTTCTTGTTGGTTTCATTTCTGATGTAATTTTTCTTTGTTTTACTTTTTTCATATTGTCCAAAAATAAATGTCATTCTTTGTGCCATTTCTGATTTCATTTCTCTCTACCTTCTCTGTGGCCAAAGACTGTTCCAATGCGGGGCTGCACTTTAGGTGGCTTTAAAGGAACTAAAGGATTTCCCAGAAAAGTTTTCTGCAGAGATGCCCTTGTGTTGACTTCTCTGGAGCTGCAGCAGCAATGTCTGTGTGCAGAGCTGGGGCAGATCAGTGCTGGCACAGCAGCTGTGCCCAGCAGCAGCAGCACTTGGTGTTGCCAATGCTGCACCCGTGGCCCTGCCCCGCTGCCCTGGTGGCCCTGGTGTTGCTGTAGGGCCTGAGTGCTCTCGGGGCCGGGCACAGCCCTGGGGGTGGCAGTGCCAGGGCTGCAGCAGGGACAGGCCATGGGCACTGCTGGGGCAGCGCTGACACCTCAGGCTAGGCCCTGGGGGCTCCAGGCTCCTTGCCCAGGCTCTCTCAAGAACACGGCCAGGAACAATGCTCAGCACAGAAAACCCCCGTGAGCAGCCCCAGGGTGGCCGTGGGCAGGCTGGGGGCAAACAGCATGGCTGGTGCTCTGCAAGGGCCCTGGGGTAGATGGGAAGGAGCAGCAGAGCAGGGGCTGATCCATCCCCAGTGTGCTGGACAGCCCAGGGCAGCGTCCCAGAGCGTCCTCATGGAGCTGCCAACAACATCCCCCCTCTGCAGCCCTGGCCTCTCCCCCAGCTCACACAGGTGCCCCATCCTTGCAGGCACAGGCACGGCAGCACTGGCTCAGGAGTCCCTGTTTGCATTGCACAGAGCAGGGGGAGCACCCCCATGCTGTTGGTGTGGGGACATGAACCTGAGGGAGCACAAATGCCATCAGCCCCTGGGGCCAGCAAGGGCTGGGAATGGCAGGGAAATGACTCAGCTTTGTCCTGGCCTCTGCAGTCATCCAGAAAGTTTGTTCCCATCAGCTGGGAGTGTCCTGTCCCACTGCAGACGCTGTTGCTCAGAGCCAGGGCTGCCTGGCAGCCACCCCCAAACTGCCCTGAGCATTTCCTTGGCTTCACCTTGGCTTTCTTTCCTCTCCCCTGGTTCAGATTTCTTCCTCTTGCCCACCGCTGTTCCCTCCCCTGCAAACAGCCCATCCCTGTTTGCCCTTCCCTCTCTGGCCCCACTCCCCATTGCAGTTCCTGACTTGGCACCATGGGAATGTCCTTTGGGGAGCAGGATCATCCCACAAGTGCTGCAGGAATTGTCTGCAGGCTCCAGCAGTGCCTCCTGCTGCTCCCTTGTCAGAGGCACCACAGGCCAGGGGGGCACATCTGGGCTGCTGTGTCTGGCTCTGGGGCTCCCTGTTCTGGGCAATGAGGAGGAGCTGCAGAGGCTCTGCAGGACTGACAGGATGGGCTTTGGGCCTGGCAGGAGAAGCTGAGGGACCTGGGCTGCTGGAGCTTCTGAAGAGGAGGCCCAGGGCTCATCCTGCAACTGCTCCAACAGTGGTTTCAGAGAATCCCAGAATCAGCAAGGTTGGAACAGGCCATGGAGATCATCAAGTCCAACCTGGGTCCTGGCACCACCTTGTCCCCCCTGAGCCTCCTCTTCTCCAGGATAAACAACCCCAGCTCCCTCTGCCACTCTGAACAGGACTTGTGTTCCAGACCCCTCCCCAGCCTTGTTGCCCTTCTCTGGACACACTCCAGCCCCTCCATGTCCTTCCTAAATTGGGGGCCAGAACTGGACACAACACTTGAGGTGCTGCCCAAGCAATGCTGAGCACAGGGGAAGAATCACTGCCCTGCTCCTGCTGGCCACACCATTCCTGATCCAGGCCAGGAGCCTTGGCCTTCTTGGCCACCTGGGCACGCTGCTGCCTCATGTCCAGCCTGCTGTCCATCAGTCCCTGCAGGTCCCTTTTTGCCTGGCTGCTGTCCAGCCACTCTGTCCCCAGCCTGTAGTGCTGCAGGGGTTGTTGTGGCCAAAGTGCAGGACCCAGCACTTGGACTTGTTAAACCTCAACTTGTTGGATTTGGGTCCTGGATCCAGCCCATCCAGGGCCCTGTGCAGAGCCCTCCTACCCTCCAGCAGATCAACTCTCCCCGACAGCTTGGTGTCACCTCAGTTCCATTAGGCCCCAGAGTGTCCCAATGGTCTCCATGATTCCATGAGGCCTCCCAGTGTCACAATGTCCCTTTGGTTCCATGGGACCCGTTGGTGTCACAAAGTCCCTTGGATCCTGGGGCCCCACTGTGTCACAATAGCCCTTGGTCCCCCAAGGCCCTGTAGTGTCACAATGGATCCTTGGTTCCATGAGGTCTGGCAGGGCAGCAATGCTCTCCTTGGTTCCACAGTGTCACAATGGCCTCTTGGTCCCAAGGGCCACCACCGTGTCAAACATGTTTCCTTCATTCCAGGAGTCCCTGAGGAGCTTGGTTCCATGGGGCCCTGCAGTGTCATTATGGCCCCATGGTGACACGAGGTCCTGCTCTGTCACAATGCTCTGCATGGTTCCACAAGGCCCTGCAGGGTCACAGTGGCCTCTTGGTTCCAGTGGGTCCTGAAGTGTTTTAATGGTGTCCATGGTTCTATGAGGCCCCACAGTGCCACAACAAACTTTTGGTTCCATGAGCTTTCGTACTGCCAACAACAGTCTCCTTGGTTCCACAGTGTCACAATGGACCCTTGGTTCCACGAGGTTCAGTAGTGTAACATGGACACCTCGATTCCATAAGGTTCTGCAGTGTCACAATAATCTCCCTGGTTCTGTGGCCCTGCTGTGGCTGATGTGTAACAATGGACCTGTGGTACCATGATGTTCCATAGTGCCACCATGGTCTCTTTGGTTCCACAAGGCCTTGCAGTGTCACCATGGACCACTGGTTCCATGAGGTGCCTGGCCTTCCACAGCCCCTCACAGCCCCTCATGACCCCTCAGAGACCCTCATGGCCCCGCACAGCCCCTCATGGCCCCTCACAGCCGCAGGCCCAGGGCACCTCCCAAAGGAGAAGGGGTCGGGCCCTGCTTGTTCTCCTTTCATTTCAGCCCCTTCACAGCCACGAGTGCAGAAAGGCTGAAATGGAGCCTTTCCCCAGCGTTTCCCTCGGGGTTAATTGCGGGCTGAAGCTCTGTGCTGGCGCTGGCCCGAGCGCCACCATCCGTGCAGCCGCCAGGCCTTTGCTGTCCCCCCCGTGTCCGTTCCCTGTCCCCGAGTCCCGCCCGGCTCTGGCAGCAGCAGCAGCCGCAGCGCAGGGGGCGCGGGCCCGGCCCAGCCGGGGCTCCCAAGCAGGAGCAGCAGCAGCGCCGGCCCCTTCCCGCCTGCTCCTGCCTCAGCTTCCAAGGGCTTTTTCCAGCTGAATTCGGGACTAGAGCAACAAGCACCCACACACAGCCCTGACTCCTCAGGGCCTGCCTGTGCTGCCCTGAGCCAGCCCTCAGAGGAAGAAAGGATCAGGTTCCAGCGCTGTTTTCAGCTCGGTTTGACTCACCCTGAGGTGCCAGCAGAAGACTGCTGGTGCCTTTGCCTTGGGAATTGGAGATCATGGCTTCACTTGGCCCTCTTCTGCTTGCCACCTGAATTTTATCCATAAAACTGCAGGTGCCTCCTTCAGGTGGTGCTACCTACAGTGCTTTCATGACAGTGAAGTCAGTATTTTTGTCACGGGCATAAAGATCAGCAGACATTGGAATGCCCACCAGCCCCTGAGCACTAAGGCGAGGGGAATTAAAGCCACACAGGCCACATTTGCAGCGCTCAAACACAGCCGTGTTGCTGGCACTGTTGAAATAGAATGAACTGACAGAGGCCATCAGAGAAATTGCCTCTGCAGTGTGGAATTAAATTAGAAAATCCACCAGGAAAAACAGAAACCAGAACTTCTCGACTTGCTTCATTTCTCTTTCCCAGCAGCAGGAAACGCAGATGCCCAGAGGTATTTTGCACTGCCGCTGAGCCCAGTTTGAGCCCAGGCTCTGCCCAGTCCCAGCAGGAACCTGAGCCCAGCCCAGGGAGCTCAGCGCACGCGGGGCCAGGCCCAGAGCCCCGGGCACGGCCGCCCATTGCGGGGCAGCAGCGCAGACAGAATGTCCTGCGGCCCAAACCTCCTGCTCCTGCCACACAGCGCCAGCCTTCTCCCCCTCCTCCTCCTCTCCCAGCACAGCACAAATTCCAGCTCAGAGGAGGCTTCCCCAGAGAGGGCTCCGGCTCCTGTTCCAGCCTGAGTGTCCCTGCAGAGGAACAGGGCATCTTTCAGGCAGTTCCACAAGCTCCGGCTTCTCCCTTCATGGAGAGTCTGGGATGCAAATGGCCTTGCTAAGAAAGCCAAAACCCAAGGGAATGGAATAGTAGTTATTAGAAAAAAAAAAATCACCCTTCTTTCAGGCAAGGTTCACCAAGTCATTCCCTGCATTTCTCCTTTTCAGATTCTTTCAGTCAGCTGCTCTGAGAGGTCCAGCTTGTTCTAGTGCCTACCACGAACTGATTGTGCTCTTGATTTATGCACCAAGGCACCAGATGTGAAATCATCTACACTGAACTCAGAAACAAACTCCCTCTGTCAGAGCATTTCACGTTCCAGATAATTTTCAAGATGTCCATTGAGAGGCTGGAATGATTATCACCCAACTCTCTACTTGTGGCTGCAGGCTCTGGAGATTCTTTCTCTGCATTCAGCCAGGCTTGTATTCCCTAACAAATCCTGGTACCTCCTCCTGTTTTCTTAGCCTAGAACAGTAACAATAAAAACCTTACCCACAGCACAACTCTCCAGTCCACCAGGAAAAGGAAGGACAAGTTGTCAAGTTCTCAAAACCTTTGTCCTTCTTTCCTGCAAGAGTCCTGCTGCACGCAGTGTGGAAAGCCAAGGGAAGCTGCAGGTGGTGGCACAGCTTGTGACAGGAGCTCGACCTTGTTCTCCAGGAAAGGTTCTTGAGAAGAGCAGACAGGACTGTGGAAAACATTCCTGGAAAACTGAAACAGCTTTCCAGAAGTGCAATGAAAATGGAAACAATCTGAAATGCTTTCCTCTATTTATTTCTCTGCTTCCTTTTTCCATCTTGCACTACTTCTCCATGCCACTAATTTCAAATGCATCTCACCTCCAAGATCGATGACTTAGAGTTTTAGACAGTATAAAATACCATGAGCTGTTGGAACCCTGGATGCTGAGAATTGTAAACTTCCTGTGCTTAAAGGCAAAGACGCACAAGAGAACACTGCACTTGACCTGAGGCTGTGGAGAAGGCTTCAAAAATTGACTGGTAGTACTGGGATTACAGGTGTGTAGTTGGTTAGAAATGTGTAATATCACAGGGTTGAAAACTTAAGACTTTGGGGTTTTAGAATACAGAAATAAATATGAAGCAAGATGGAGGTTTTAGGCTGGAGGCAAGTTGTTCTTCTTCACCTTCTTCCTTCTTCAAGTGTTTGGGTGATGGTTTGCAATTGGACAGAAAAGTCTGCATTGTGGGCTTCGAGGGATCAGTTATTGAGTTAAAAGGGAAAATAATCTAGATATTATTTCTTAATTGGATAGTTGAGTCTTAAAAGACCTTGTAACAAGAGATAGTTAGCCATTTTGTGCCTTGCTAATGAAAAGCTGCTGAACTCATGGTTATGAGGCCATTTCACCGATAAGAAATAATAAACACCTGAGTCCAAACATGAACTACCATCTCAAGTGCCTTCAATCCCAACCATGAGAAATGGATAATGAGCTACACAGTTTGCCTTCCCCTGTTTTTGTTGGAAAGCAATGCTGGAGCCATAAGTGCAGTGCTTGGGTCAGGCACGAATCCTGCAGCCAGGGAATGTGCCCCGCCAGTGTGAGACCCTCAGCAGGGACAATGCTCAGCAGCATTGCTGTACTTGGTCTCCATAGAGCCATGCCAGGACCAGCGGCTGAGCTCAGGAGCCAACACAGCCCCTGCCCTGCTCCAGAGCCCCTTGGCAGGGTGGGCTCCTGCCCTGGCTCTGTGTGCCGGGAGCCGGCAGCGCTGGGTGCAGGGCGCCCAGGGAGGGCACAGAAACGCTGGGTGAGAAATGCTGGGGGACAGCGAGATGGGCACAGGAGCAGCACACACAGCGGGCACAGCCTGCAGGAGAGATGGCCAAGGGGAGAAACCAACAGACTTCTCAGGAGGGTGGAGAACAAACCTTTAGTTGCAAACTTCAGAGAATGAGGTACTTGGGAAATCTTAAATCAACATTGAATGACATTAAAGCACTTGACAAAGCCCTGACTTAGCAAACTCTAACCTGTCCAACTTCAAGTTATCCAGATTTCGAGAAGAGGAGGTCAGGAGAAGAGAGAGAGGGAGAGAGAGACCCACAGACAGTCTTGGATTTCAGCTGCTGTGAGCTTCAGGGCCACGGGATGTGTCAGTGTCACACCCGTGTTACAGCCTGACCTGCTCTGGTCCTTCTCACAGGGGGGGTTTTTGGGGTGCCAGGGGCTTGGCAGCCACTTTGGGGCTGGGTCAGAGGCTGCAGTGGCTGGGGCAGGACAGTGACCACCCCACCTATGCAGAACTCTCCCTGCCCCCACACACACACTGCAGGTATCTGAGACTCTTCATCCTTTCTCTGCTCTCCAGCATCAAGGCAAGGGACTCTGGTTACAGCTCTGAGCTCGTGCCAATGGCAACCACCCCGGCAATGGGGATCCAGGGAGCTGCTCTCAGGAAACCCCCAAGAGCTGGGCAGTGCCCCAAAACCGCCTCAGAAACGTGAGATACCCCAAAATCTCTTCAGGAACGTGGATTATTGAAAAACTCACTCAGTAATGGGCTCCCCCTCCCTTCATCATCCCCAAACTTCAGCTGTCTCATTCCAGACCCCAGCCCACCTCCCCAGTCCCAACCCCAACCCATCCCACCACTCCTGGACTACATGACCCCCTTCCCAAGCCATATTTCCCCCATTTCAAACCTTCCAAACCCCATCCCACCCATCCTGCCCCACACAATGCCCATCTCACCCCTCCAGATTTGAAGCCCACTTTGCCCAATCCCCTTCCAACCCCATTCCACACCAAGGGGCTGTGGAATCGAGGAATTTTGGGGAGAGAGTGAGTGGCATTGAAGTGACAGATCGAACCCTCTTGTCTCTTTGAGTGCCAGGAAGGGAGACAAGTACACCAAATACCCCCAAAACCCCCAAGTTCTCCCAATTATCTCCCTGAAACCCAGATTCCCCTGAAACACAAGTAAAAAGTGAGGCTTTAGAAGCCTTTGATGAATTTATTGATTTTTACCCAATTTTCTCTGTTTTAAAGAGATGAAGATGAATCCAAAGAAAATTAGGGCCAAAACAAAAGAATAACCAGCCCGGTGTCTTCCCAAAATGGATCACAGGGAATGTGGGTCACCAGGGCTCTGACCAATGTGGGGCCTCCCATGGCGGATGAAGTTGGGGCAGTGCACAAAGCTCTTCCTGCAGCTGGGGCAGTGGCAGGGCTTCCCTTACCAGTGCCTCCGTTGGTGTTTGGTCAAGTTAGAGCTCCAGCTGAAGCTCTTCCCACACTGGGGACACTCGTAGGGCCTCTCCCGGCTGTGGATGCGCCGGTGGGTGATGAGGGTGGAGTTGCGGTTGAAGCCCTTCCCACAGTCAGGGCAGAGGAAGGGCCTCTCATCCGTGTGGATCTGCTGGTGCTTGAGGAGATGGGAGCTGGTCTGAAACCTCTTCCCACACTGGGGACACTCGTAGGGCCTCTCCCCAGTGTGGGTCATTTCATGGATGATCAGTTGGGAACACCAACTGAAGGTCATCCCACATTCCCCACATTTGTATGGCCTTTCCCCAGTGTGGCTCCTCTGGTAGCAGATCAAGTGGGAATGCTGGCTAAAGCTCTTCCCACATTCCCCACACTCATAGGGCCGTTCCCTGGTGTGGATCCTCTGGTGGCGGATCAGGTTGGAGCTCCAGCTGAAGCTCATCCCACATTCCCCACACTCATAGGGCCTCTCCCCAGTGTGGATGCGCTGGTGGCTGACAAGGTGGGAGTTTTGCTTGAAGCCCTTCCTGCAGTTGGGGCAGCAGAAAGGCCTCTCCTCTGTGTGAATCCGCTGGTGCTTGAAGAGATGGGAGCTGCTCCGAAACCTCTTCTGACACTCCCCACACTTGTAGGGCCTCTCCCCAGTGTGGATGCGTTGGTGGATGACGAGTTCTGAGCTGTACCTGAAGCCCTTCCCACATTCCCCACACTCGTAGGGCCATTCCCCAGTGTGGATCCTCTGGTGGCTGATCAGGTCAGAACTCTGCCTGAAGCTCTTCCCACATTCCAAGCACTTGTAGGGCTTCTCTCCATCATGAAGCAGCTCATGGACCACCAGCTTTGAGCTCTGGCTGAAGCTCTGCCCACTTTCCTGGCACAGGGGAGGTCTTTCCTCCTCAGAGCACCCTGGGCTGGCTTTGCAGCCCCTCCTGCAAGATCCCCAAGGCTTTTCTTCCCCGTTGGATTCCTGTGCCCTGGAGCCGCTCAACACAGCCTCTTCCACGAGGTTCTGCTGTGGGGATTTGTCCTCCCTGGTCTCCATCCTCAGCTCCTTCCCTGGGGGAGGAAGGACAAGGAGAGAATGGGACTTGCCTGTGTGCCAGAGGGAAGGGGAAGGAGATCCCCCCACTGCTTCCCCAGCAGGACGGCATTGGCAGCAGGGTTGTCCTGCAGCCAGGGGCCATGCTGGGCTGGGAGATGGAGCAGGAAAGAGGGGGAAAGGGGCACTGACTTCCTCCTCACCTGCCTGGGTGTCTTGAGGCATCATCTTCTTCCTCAAAGCCTCTTCCTCCTCCATGTGGCCAAGGTTTGGGAATGGGAAATCCTGGTTCGGGGAAAAACAAGGAATGAGCACCTTGAGTTTGAAGGTCCCTCTGCCCAAGTCCATCTCTACAAATCACCAGCCATCTGGGGTCCATAAAAGCCTCCCAAAAAACAAGACTCATCCCTGAAAATGCCTCCCAGGAGTTCCCTGTCTCTGGTCTGCCCCCTTTGGTGTTTGGGGTTCCCCCCTGTCCCAGCTGTTTGGGGTCACATTTGTATTGGGGGTCCCCCCTCTACTCGGTCCCTGCCCTCCTCAGGCGGCTGGGAGTCCCAGGAATCCTAAAAGTTTCCCCTTTTTGCTCTCCCCACTTAGGGATGCTGGGGGTCTTGCAGTCCCGGGCCCCCTTCTCCCCTCACTCTCTGCTCTGGGCTGCAGGGGCTCCAAGGAGTCCCCCCTGCCCCTCTCCAGGCTCTTGAGGGTCCCGCCAATGGCGGCGCTCCCCCCTCTCTGGGCTCCCCACTTTGGGCTCCTGGGGGACACAGGGCTCCCCGAGGGCCATCCGCGGCTCGGCTTTAAAGCCCTGCCAGCTCCAAACATCCCCCCAAAAAAACCCCAAACCCAGGCACCCCCGGGATATTTCGGCCGAGCTCCCCCTCCCCGGGCACCTGCGGAATGGGGGGCGATGTTCCCGGGCTGCTGTGAATTCAGGCAGCGCTGGAGCCACGTGGGTCCCCGTCCCCTCCTCCCGCTGCTTCCCGCTGTCGCTCCGCCTCTTCCTCCCTCCCTCCCTCCCTCCTCCTGCTCCTCCCCTGCTGCCGGAGCCCTCGCGTGTCCGAACGCAGAGAGGGCTGGGGGGATGCCAGGACTGGGAGTGACTGGGCTCTGCTGGGATCATGCTGGGAGCAGCTCCTGGGTGACTGAGTTCTACTGGGATCATACTGGGATCATACTGGGAGTGAGTGGGAGCAGCGCGATGGCTCCAGCGCTGGGGCTGGAGGCGCTCCTTGGGGGCCAGGGGGGAGTGGGACCACCGGCACCGGGACCCTGAACCGCCACTGCAGGCACTGGCACCCTCCTGCTCCCCTTATCCTGCACAGGGGCCTCCTTGAATTCCTCCATTACTGGACGTCAGGACCCCCTGCTCCCTGCATCCCATGGCTCCCAGCCCCCAGACTTGCCGTGTGCCTGACCCTGGGACACCCTGGAATGCCTTGGACCCCCATTCCTGCCTTTCCCAGCCCCCAGCCCCACCTTTGTGCAAAACCAGAGACCCCCCTGAACTCCCCCTTCCCGAACATCCCGGGTATCCCCACCCTGGTACCCCCTTTTTAGGAAACCCTGAGCCCCCTTGAGCCCCATTTCCTGGGCTCAAAGACCCCCTGGAATTCCCTTCTACCTCTGCACGTCCCTGCACTCCCATTTCCGTGACACTGAGACCCCCCTGCACCCCTTTATCTGGAACAACTCAACCTTTTCCCAGCGCCCGCCTCTCCCAGCCCCCAGCCCCACCCTTTTCCCTGACCTGGGACCCCTGGGCCACCATTCCTGCATTTCCCAGCCCCCAGCCCCTCCTTTCCACACACTGAGGATCCCTGGCACCCCCTTTCCTGGGCACAGGATTCTCTGGACACCCCATCCCAGCTCTTCCAGTGCCTGCACCCCCTTTCCTTGGCTCTGAGCCCCTGAACCTCCTTCTCAGCTCTGCCAGCCCTTCAAGTTCCCCCTTTCCTTGGCCTGTTGATCCCCCTGGATCTTCAAACTCTCACTTTCAGCACCCCCAGCTCCCCCAGATCTCGGTGTCCCCCCAGTTCTGCACTCCCTGCAGTGTCTGGAAGTGGCGCTGTCGGAGCCCGGCCCGGGGGTCCCCCAGTCCTTGATTGTGGGGGACGTGGACGGGACCCCCTGGGAGCGCTGGGGCAGCGAGCGGGGCCGGATGGAGCCGCAGAGAGCGGGGATGGAGGGGGGAGTTGAGCTGGGATATTGGGGTAGCCAGGGCTGGGATGTTGGGATAGCCAGAGCTGGGATATTGGGGTAGCCAGGGCTGGGATGTTGGGATATCCAGCCCCGGCCCAAGGACAGGACCCGGCCCGTGGCCGACAGTGCCCTGGAGATGGGGCCGGTACAACCAGAACGGGGGGGACTGGGGGGGAGCCGGGGGCTGGGCTGGGATCTGTGGGAATGGAGAACTCTGAGGGGCTGGTATGGGATCTCTGGGGCTGGGGAGGATCTGTGGGGCTGGAATGGGAATCCAGGGAGCTCCAAGGGGCTCCCTGGCCCTGGGACACGACTCCCTGGGTCCGTTCTCTCCTGGTTCCCAGGTCTCCACACGCTGCAGGTGGTTTCCAGCTGTGCCCTCCTGTCCCACGGAATGTCCATGGATCCCATGGGTACAGCTATGAGGGGTGGGATTTCATCTCCTTCCAGCTGGGACCTGGGAGCAAGGAGGGTCCGACGGTGCCACCTGGATCAGCCAGAGGTGCTGGGAATCCAAAGGGATCATGGTGGAGCAGATGAAGCATTACCTGGGACACACCTCTGTAGAAGAGCTCCCAAAATACATCAGACATGGTCGGGAGGCTGTGGAGCACAAAAGTGGGTGTGGGAGGAGGAGGGGAGTTCCTGTGGGAGTGTGGGATTGAGGAATGGGAGACTTGGGAATGCAGGAATTCCCATGGAATTTCCATGGCCAGATGTCACTCTCTTCCCAGTCAGGTGAGAATTCCATGGATGGATCTTCCCCTAAGCCTTGCCATGGGAATTCCATGGGGAAGTTATTTGAATTGATGACCAATGCAATGCCAGCAGTGCAATGAGACGTTATCCCTGCTGGGATTCCATGGGACAATTCCTTTTCCTTTTCCTTTTCTTTTCCTCAAACTTTTTCTTGAAATTTCCTTTCCTTGAATTTTCCTTTCCTTTCACTGAAAATTATTTTCCTTGAAGTTTCTCCTTTCCCTTTCCCTTTCCCTTTCCCTTTTCCTTTCCCTTCCCCCTCCTTTCCTTTCCCCTTTCCTTTTTGCCTTCCCTTCCTTCCCAACACTTCCCTTCCCAATGTGTCAGTAGTAGTAGAGGTAATTGACTGAAGGAGGCGTGGAATGACATGGATTTTTTTTCCCCTTCTTTTCAAATTAATACGTACTGCATAAAATAATTAAGTATCTTACTCTGCTGCCAGGTTGGTATGCTCTAATTTAATCCACTGACAGTCTGGTTTTCCTTTCCAACTTGAAAGATCATTTCCTTTTTTATGTCTTTCAGAACATGATTGAGACTGGTAGAACAATGAAAGCTCTGCTTTCCAAAATAAAAGACAAGAAACCAAGGATGGTAAGAGGTAGATCCTTGTAAGGTACAAGGATAAAGCCACTAACTAACATCTTCAAATCATTTGGGTCAATAGGCAGTGTATGCTGACAGGTGCTTGTTTGGCTTGAAGTTTGGAGTGGGAGGAAGCAAATGCAGGAAGTAATCCTTATCCAGCTGCTGAAAAATTAATTGTTTCTTCAGCTGGGAAATGGACCTGGGCACTGCCATTTTCACTGCTCAGATAATTATAAAAAGGTTTTATGGCTCTTGCCATGCAGTCATCAAGTCTGATGGATTCCCTGTTTCTTACTTTATGTTTGAAGGAAATTAAGCTCTTTCCATAGCTTTTCTAACACCACCTCAGTTGCCTCCATACTAGAATGACAACACTCAGAATATTTCTTCATACTGTTGTTATGAATTGAAGCAAACTCCAATAAGCTTAGTCCAATTGGAATTTATTAATTACAGCAAGCAAGGCATAAGCAAAATCAGCGCTGGGCGACAGGGGAGCCTCCGCTCGCCAAGGAGTGCCGCACCCACTGTTCGGTACAGTCTAACTTTTATACTGTATCTCTTCTCGTTGGGGACGGGTCCAGAAAGTACTCTGCACCTGTGTCTTCTTGGTGCTAAGGGGTCCTCCTCTGCTGGGAGTCGTCTGATGAAGGCTGCTAGTCTTCCTCGGTCGTCCTCTGGTCGACTTCTCCTTATTTAGTGGTCATGCCTAAAATTCTAGAACTTATGGTTTATTGAGCAAGCATTTATTAAACAAGAATATTTTAAGCAAGCATTTATTAAGCAAGAATATACTTGTGATTGTATGCGGTTTTGGTTACACGTGGTTTTAGGTCTAAGTATTTTATTCCCTCTATCTTTAGCTCTTTAGTGAACAGAACATGAACAAAACGCACCAGGTTCCACCACACTGTCAGCCATAGAGGTTTTCAGAATGAGAGTCTGTCAGCCCTGGGAAGATGACTTCAAGTAGCATTCTAGATCTGCTTTTAGTAGATCTCAAAAGAAATTTTGTGGAATATCCCTGTGTCTGTCAAGTAACCACAATGCTCTATAAAAACAGTTGCTTTAAGCATCAGGTATCCAGACAGTCTTTCTAGAGACTGTCCAGGAGGTTCTCAGGTTCTTCTGAAGTGCGCAGGAAAAGCAGGAATAGATATGATTTTTCAGAAGAAATTGTCCTTTTCTCCCTCCCCCCGACTAAAATCGTTACCAACCACTTGGACATGCTTCCCCCTCTGTGCTATTCTAGTGTGCATTGCTGCACGGAAGGGCAAAGATCTGAGACACGGGATTGAAGGGAACTGAATACAAAGTCGAGCCACTTGGACAGACAGATCAGAGCCTTTGCTTCTCCCTCCACTTCAAGGCTGAACACTCCTCTTTTCTGTGCAGTCATCTCACTGTTTTAATTGAAGTGCATGATTTTAGACACTTATGGGAAGTGTCGAGAGCCTGGGTTCCCCCCCGGCCGCGCCTTCCTTGTGCAGGAGCAGCCCGGAGCTGGGGCCGAGGCCCCGGCGATATCGAGCGCTGCCGCTGTGGCCCGTCACGTTCCGGGCCCCGGAGCGGATTCCTCCCCCTCCGGCCGGGGACCGAGGGGGCAGCAGGGCTGGAAGGAGCGGGGACCGAGGCCCGCCCGGCGTCACCGCCCCCGGCCCGGCCCCGACAATCGGGTGCTGCGGTTGCCGGGGAACCGCGGGCGCGGCCACAGCGGCTGTGACGGCGCCGCCGCCTCAGTTGCCGCAGAGCGCGCTCCGGGCTGGTTGTTCGCAGCCTGGGCTCGTGCAACGGCTGCACTCAGCGATTCGCTCGGGGACTTTTTCACAGAGATTGTCTCTGCCAGCGAGCCCTGGACTCGCAGAGCTTTGGTCTCTGCCAGCGAGGAGTCCTCAATTTCATTTGAAGGTAAAGATTGATTGTGCTTTTTTGTTTTGTCCCATCTGTGCTCTGAAAGAGAATTCCAAAAGGAAACAGAGGATGGGATAATGTGCAGCTGAATAGATGAACGATATATGGTCTACTGATGGTGCTTTTTTTCCACTGAAGAAATGCAGAATTTCCTAAATGTAGTAGTCTATAGGCATTTTTTTTCCCTATAGTGATGACTTAAACTGCTTAAAGGTGAATGAGTTCTACTCAGGTGTCTGTGGGTTGTTATGGTCTGGTTCTTAAAATTATTAGGGAGATGCTCCTGAATTAAGGTGCAAACAGGACCATATGCCAAAGTCAATTGTCTGGATTTGATGTAACAGCAAATGTGAGGAAGAGAGAGAAATAGAGAAGGGAGTTGGGGAGGGGGAGAGAAAGAGAGTGACTGATTAAATAGAAAGTAGAAAGTATCACCATTGCATGGATCTCACTGGCATACCATGAAATCCTCTTCTGGTCTTCTCTGTGGTGAGGTGTCACAAAACATGAGACTCCAATGGATTCATGCAGATTTGGGCAAGGTGGGACTGCCCAGGTTCCTGCCTGGGGTGGGGCAAGTTGGACTCTGTCTCTTGCTACTTTCAAATAAGATAAAATCTTTAGCACCAGTATATCCTTTTGAGCCTGCTGTGAATTGGGTTGTGGATTTTCAGATCTGTTGTGTTCCTTTGCATGCCATGCAGTCACCTGGTGCAAGGCCTCAGGAATGGGTCTGGGGGCACTCTGGAGGTCTTTGATGGGTTCTGACACCCCGTCAGCTGCCCCTGATGGGAATGTCCCCTGGATGTGGCCTTCTGGGGCTGGGGGGTTTTAGAGCTGAGCCAGTTTGTCTGAGGGAGGATGGGTGTCCACTGCCCCTTACCAGAGGTTGTGCCACAAGCCCAAAATTTCCTCTTTCCCCCTGTGTTGATGGGAGGTTTGTGTGCAAAGCTGGCCTCAGCAGATGAGTCTGTAGCTATGACTTCCCCAGCCTGAAGGCAGAGAGAGCTGATTTTCAGGACAGCTGCTGGGTTTGGCTTGGTTGTGGATACATTTTTCTCAATTAGCCTTGTTTAGTTCTCCCCAGACCTGAGCTAGGAGGACAATAGTGTCTCCTTGATCTTGTCTCAAGTTCCCTTAGGTGGCTTAACTCACAGTCCCAAGTTTGAATAAGGAGGCATTTTCAGGGAGGGGTGGGCTTCAGTGGTGGCAGCTTCTTGATTCAGTTTTGTCAGAATGGGCAAAAAGTCCTTCCTAACAAGATTTAAGCCATTAGCCATTACATTTCAGTCTCTCCCAAGTCCTGTGAGAAGCAGCTGAGAGAGCAGGGGTGCTTTAGCCTGAAGAAGAGGAGGTCCACTCTAGCTATTTTTAAGTAATATTTAAGCTACAGCTTTGTCTGTTCCAACTATTCTTAATATTCATCTTCTGAGCTCCAGGTTTCAGTACAATCCATATTTAAATTGCACAAGGCAGCCATATAGCTCAAATAAAGTCCAACTAGAGGCCTAACAATACTAGCTACTTATGCCAAACAAGCACTCAGCTACTTTCAAATCATATCAAATTGTTTAGCACCAGTATATGCCTTGAAACTGCCATGGATTGGGTTGTGGATTTTCAGAGTTCCGTTGTTGCTCCTTCCAGTTTTGTTGAGGCACTGTCGCCCTCTGTGACATCATCCCTTGGAGATGGCGTCTGGATTGCCCAAGAAGACACCACCACCTCGTCTTTTGCTCAGGGAAAGGCTGAAGCCAGACACTGTGAGTGGCCACTGGGGCTGTGTTAAGGCTGGCACCTGCCCTGGTGTCCCTGCTCTCCCTGGCCCTGTTGTCCAGCAGCGCTGTGAAGCTGCAGAGCCCCTCCCCAGCCCTCTGTGCCGTGCTCCTGTTGCTGGGGGCTGTCCTGGTGCAGCAGGGAACACTGTGGGATGCTTCAGTTGTGTCTTGCCTGGCTGTGCCAGTGGAGCCAAGTGAAACCAATGTACAGCTGAAGCCCTGAGCAGGTGTTCTGTCCCTTTCCCTTTGCCACAGGAATTCCTTCTGTCAGGCTGGGCACTCACCTGTGCTGCTCTGACCATCCTGCCCTTGGCCACCCGGGCATGTCGGGGAGGAAACCTCAAACTCTGCCCAAAGCCTTGGGAGCCATGGCTGGTCCCAGCTGGAAGAGCTTCCAAAGCAGCTGTTCTCTCCCAGCTGCTGTGTGGGCACAGATCCAGCCCTGCAGGCAGCACTGGAGCCAGGGCCACAAAGGTCCCTTGCTGTCTGGAGCTCTCTTGGCTGAAGATGCCCCAGTGCTGAGGCTCTGTCAAGGAGATCCCTCTGTTTTCTTCTGTGGAGGGCTCTGTCAGCCCAGACAGAGAAAGCAATTTAACAGGGAGAACCAAAACCTGGACACATTCCTGTGCACCTCCCTCTTGGTACAGCTTTGTTTTCTTGCATCTGTTGGACTCAGCCTGCAGCGATATCTCCTTGCTGTGAGTTCTGAGTGTTGTGCAGGGATGGAGTTCAGGCAGTTCTGAGAGCTCCTTTCCATTCTCTGGAAAGGTCGCTGCCTCAGTCCAAGGAAATGTAAGAGGAAACAAATGCCCAAAGAGCAGAAATCCCCAACCATGTCCCATCCTGTCCTGGAGAAGCCAATGGGACGGAGCCATGTGGCTGGAGTGTGTGTATTGCACTCTGTATTATTAATTTACTGATGCTAAGGATTTCAGCAGGAAACTTCCAGGGCTCCCAGGACTGTCCTAGTGGCTGTGATCACAAGTTATTCACCAGTGCCACTTGTTCAAGAAAAGCCTTTCTGAACAAGCCATCTCTGAGGCTCTAGCTGGTGTATTTTTGCCTTTCAGCTGCTTCCCTCTAAGTTCCAGAGGGAGAAGACTCCCAGCAGGAAGAAGGAGGCCAGCACTGGGGGGAGTATTCTGCCCAGAATTGGCCCATTTCCAGACAGGAGTGAGACTCATCCAAAGGTAGCCTTTTCCTGCTCTTTTCCTTTCTGTTGAACAGGAAGTTTGAAAGGGGTGTGTGCTTGTGACAGGCTTGCCTCCAGCAAAACAGCTCAGTGTCCAGGTGCTGTTGTCATTGCACACTGCTGGGAGGGGTGGACTGGGAGTCCTGGTGTGCACTAAGTTACACAAATAACCTCTGCTGGAGCTGCTGGGCTGTGCTGGAGTGTAGCTGCCATTGCTAATGGGGGAAGGCTGGGGACACAAAGGCACAACATTGCCATTTGCCATTCTCCTGCTGAGAGAGCCTCCTCTAGCTTTGGTGTGGTCACTATCAAATGCTTGGGGTCACAGGATTCCCTCCAGAGTGGCAGTGTTGGCCTTTGAAGGCCAAGGATGTGCAGGAATTACTTCAGATTTAGCAAAAGAAATTGCATTCCTGCTTTGGGCTGGAAGAATGTGTTGGACCCTTACAGGGTGTTAGATTATGCAGGCCGCCAGATGTGCAGGGGACTGGCCCTGGGCAGAGAGCAATGGATGTGCTTTATCAGGATCAGTGCCTACTTAGAGGTGTGTTTAAAGCTGCTTTTCTGGCAGGATGGGCTCAGTAGAAAGCACAGTCCAAAGGGGTAGGTGACCAAGGTGGGCTGTTGAGCAGGAAATTGGCAGCAGGAGACATGGAACAAAGTGGTTAAGGATTGTCCTGGAGAGGGGCATTGGGAACACCTCAGGGAAGGGCACAACTAAGGGCCAGTGTGCTGCAGCCATTCCCTTCAGCAGAGTGTGTCTGCTGTGAAGTCCCATAGGAGACCTGCTTTTGACCTCCTCTGGTCCTGTGCTCTTCTTCTGATGTTTAAGTTCTAGAGCAAAAAAGATATTTGCAGTTGTGTGGGCCTGGGTTTCCCTGTCTCAGAATAAAGGACATCCCAGAATTTTTTCCCATGGAGTCTCCTGTAAATCCATGGGTTTGACTTACTCCATGAATGCTCAGTCAGTGCCCCAGAGCTCTGTGACCACATGGGCACAGGGCTGTGCTTAAGGGAAGTGCTGCCTGGCATTGTGGAGAAAGAAACCTGGAGAAATAGATGCCAAACGAGCAGCTTGGCTTGAGCCTGCTCTGTGTGGCCCAGCAGCTCTGGATCACTCAGAGCAGAGGTGGGTGAGCCACTGTTTGCCCAGTGTGGGCTGGGCAGACGTGCTCACCCAGAGTCTGTAGTTCCCTGGGGATCAGTGGAAGATTCTCCTTCATGAACCTTCCTCCCAGCAGCTGAAGCTCTCCCTGCTCTCTCTCGCCTCTCCAGCTGCCGTCAGCTGCCCCGAAACAGAGCTGTTTTGGGGTTTCCCCACCAGAGCTGGTATTTCAGAACTTCGTCGCTCGGGAGGTCTCTGAGATGGAGCTGTCTCTCATTAATAAGGACAAGGTAAGTGCTGGCACCCAAAGCTTTAACGCTGTGCTGGAAGAGGAGAGTGCTGTCATTCCCCAGTGTACAGCAAAGCAAGCTGTCTGCTGCAGCACATGCAGAAGAAAATGTCTCAGCACCTTGTTCTGCAAGATGCTGGAAATCTTCCTGTGCTGGGAATTGTCCCCTGATTTTGGCCCTGCATTGATGGTGTCTATCCCAAAGGAGTTTCCTTCTCTTGCAAGCTCTGGATTGAGAGGAATGTTGAGGGCTGTACAGTTCTTTCCTGCTCTCATGCTGTGCCTTGAGTCTATCCCACACCCTGTGTCTCCTTAATTAATCTTGGCTCCTGGTAGGAGTCTCTGCCTCTCTCAGCCAGTTTGGCTCCCTTTGTGCAGCTGACAGTCAAAGCTCAGGGGCTGAGTCTTCTGCACTTTGTGCTGGAATCACTTCTCATCAATGGCATTGGCACTGCAGGAAACGTGTTCTGAAAGAGCCCTGCAATCAGGCTGATGGAGCAGAAGCAGTGAGAGGCCTTTAGGTGCCACTTCAGGCTCCTGCTCAGCTTCATCCAGTTCTGCTCAGCTTTTCCAAAAGGAACAGAGTGCTCTGCTTTCCCTTTGGAGAACCACAGCAGATCCAAAGCCATGTGCTCCTGGAGGTTTCCAGCTTCACTTGAAGAAATTGGGATTGTTTTGCATTTTGCCAAGAGAGCTGAGAGGGGGGAAAAGTTGAAAAATGTCAGCAGTTGTGTTCCAGCGTAAAGAGGAAAACTTGAGACCATTGGAATTTCAGTCAGGGAATTATTTTCTCAAGGGGGGCTTGTGCCAAGTGTGGGCTGGTGGGAGGAGACAGGAGGGAATCCAAATCATCTGGTTTAGACTTTTGGAGAGCATTTTGGTGCTCAGGGGTTGATGCTCTCAGTGTGCCAGAAAATGCATGTTTGCTGTGTCTGTGAATGCCAGAGGGCAGAACCTGGCCTGCTGGCTGCAGGCAGGAATGCCCAGCAGCCCAGCCTGCCTGCACAGGCAGCAAGAAGGCCTGGAGAGCCAAGACTGGCTTTTCATCCTGGAACCACACTGTCAGTCAGTGCTGGTCATGTTTCTCCAGGCAGAAAAGGCCTTTGAAGCCCACAGTGAACAGGCACAGCCTGTCTGTGTTTCTGTCACTTTTGGCAAGCTGATTGCTCTCATGGTTTAATGATTCTTCCTTGCTGCTTTACTGCCCATTGCAATTCTCTTTGCCATCTCCTTGTTTTAGGGGTTGTCTTGCTGGGTTCCTTCCTTCTTTTGCTTTTCAGGTTTGCTTTTCTTCCCAGTAAGGCCACAGGGCTTGGTCTCCTCTCTTGCTGCTCTGCCTGCCTGACTGTATCCCCACAACATCCTTACCCAAAGCTAGATTTGCTAGAAGGGAATTTCTTCCTTCCCCCAGGACAATGTGCTGGTTTGCTTTCAGGTAGCACATTCCCCCTCTGGAACATGACAACTGCATGGCTGTGTGGAGGCAGAACCCAGCAGGGTTTTTGGCCTTGTTGAATAGGCAGATGACTTGGTTCAGGTGCTCTGTCTCCATCGTCCTGGTGCTGACCTGCTCAGCCCTTCCTTGCCAGCAGGCACTGCCCTACTGGCCCTGGCCAAAATGCTGGAGGCAGACAGAAGGGATTCCAGTTCAGCCTTGTGAAGGATGTGTCTGTGCCTGCAGAGCTGAAAGTGCTTTGGGAAGGGGCCAAGGAGGGATGTCAGCAGGGCACGGACAGGTCTCCTCTGGTCCTGTTGGCACAAGTGGCACAATGATCATTTGGTGTCTTTGCTGCAGATTCCTTGGCTGGTGAAGGTGTCCATGGAGAGCTGCCCTTATTTCCAGCTGGCGTGCCCCAGGGATGTGTACCATGTGGTGCCAGCAGGCTCCTCTGCCCCTGTGCGCATCCGCTTCAGCCCCGCCGAGAACAAGGTGAGAGTGGAGGAGCCAAAGCACAGAATGATCTGCACAGCCATTGTTTTCCCTGCACTCTGGCTCCAGCCCATTGCATGCTGTGAGCTTGGCTTCAGGCCATGGGCAGGCAGCCTGCAGCCAGTCACACCTTGGCCCCTGCTGGCAGGCACTGCAGCCAGGCCTGACAGGCTCTGCTTCCCCTCCCTGCACATCCCTGAGCATTCCCAGGGGAAGATGCAGAGGGAACAGGATGGAAATGACAGAGGGCTGTTGATAGATGTTGGGCCATCTCTAGGTCTAGGGGAAGGGGTTTCATGATGATGGAAAACATCAGAGGAACCAAGAGGTCAGAGAGCTTTCCTCCTTGCTGACTGGCACCAGCTTCCCTGCCTGCCCCTGGGCTGGAGCAAAGACGGTGCTTTTTCACCCCCTCTGCTTTCCAGCCTTGCAGCTGTGCTGTCCCAGAGCACAAGTGAGCATGGTACAGCTGCAGGGCCAGGGCAGAGGATGTGCTGTGCCCGTGAGCCCGGCCTGGCACAGGCACACTGGGCTCTGGGTGCCCTTGGTCAGCAGGAGGTTGCTGAGCTGCAGGGGACTGGGACACCTGCCTGAAGGAGCTCGTGCAGGGCAGGTACAAGCTGTAGGCAGAGCTGTGAGCCCAGGGCTTGTGGCAGTGACACTACTGGGGCTCTGTCTTCATGCCTGTCCCTGTGCTTGCTCTGTCAGCTGGCACCCATCCCGTGCAAGAGGTGCTTTTGTGGGGAGGTTTGAACAGCAGTGCTGAGGCCCTGGCAAGTCTGATCTCAGTGCTGGGATCTGGAGGGTTCATGTTCTGATCTGGAGGCTTGTTCATAGGGAAGGGTTTAGGACATGGCATGGAAGGGAGGAAACCTTGCAGGGAAACAAAGAGAGGCCCTTTCCAACAGCATCCTGCTACCTCTTGGCACTGTTCTTCTCCTGGCTTGGTTGGAGAGGCAAAGTTAGAGAGGAGTTCTGAGCCAACTGATGTTTCTACAGCAGGCCAGAGGTGCAGGATCTCTTTGGGTGCAGCTGTTTTCTCATCTTCCTTTTGCTGCTTAGAGCCAGTTGAAGACTTTGTCCTATTCTCAGACAGTTGGAATATAGAAACCTAGAGGAATGTCCTGTGTTCCCAAGCACCATGTTCTTTAGAATGAACTTAGGAATTGTTTAACAATCATTAAAATTTAGAGTAAAATTGTGGTGGCCTAGGGTATGGGTATGACCTAGTGATACAAGAGCTGAATGCCACAGAGATAGGTTTTGCAAAAGTGCCCTGGTGCCTTTAAAATGTGACATATTAGTAGAACTTAGTGCTCATTTTAGGGTGCAATAGGTAAATCGATGCCCTTGGAGCATCAATTTACCTATTGCACCCTAAAATGAACAATAAGTTTTTCTTCTGCCATGGGGATGGCACTAAATGCCCTGTGCTGAGGCAGTTTCTTTTCCTGCAGGATTATTGCCACCAGCTGGTCTGCATGACATCAAGGGAAAGGATCGTTGTGCCAATTCGGGCCATTGGTGCCCGAGCTGTCCTGGACTTCCCTGCCCAGCTGGATTTCTCCAAGTGTGCAGTCCAGGGCAGCACCCAGAAGACTCTGCTGGTGCGCAATGTCGGTACCCAGGCAGCTCGTTACCAGCTGAGCACCCAGAGGTGAGGCAGCTCATCTGTCCTTGTGCAAAACACCTTTGGGGGACAGCAGAGCTGGGAAAGAGCAGCAAAAGGAACCAGAGCATTGCAGCTGCTGCCCTGCAGCCTGGCTGGAAGGGAGCAGGATGGATGGCATCAGCTCTTGCTTTCTGTGGCCTTGGAGCTTTCTCTGTCCCAGATTTGCTGGAGGCTGCTGGAACATGTTGGTAGCTGGCTTGCACCCTCCTGAGCACAAGCAGCTTCTGAAATGCTTCCTCAGCACTGTCAGCCAAATAGACCCATTCCCTGAGAGGCCACAGGCACGTGGCTTTCCAGTGGTCCTGGAGGGGACCTCTGGCAATCATCTGAGCAAACACACTGCTCAAAGCAAGAGCAGAGTCTGGGGACTGCAAGGTGCCATTGGGAGATCTGGACCTGGCTTTAGATGCCATAGAAGGGAACAAACATATCAATGGACCTAGCTAAAAAGCAGAAGAAAACAACGTGTTTTTCAAGAAAACCCCCTCCGTCCCTTATCTTTTCTGCCTGTCAGTTGCAGTAGTGATTCATTGAGAGGATGGATCTAACAGGGTGAGAAGTGTCTTAAGGAGCAGCTCACAATGAACAGAGAAAAGGCCAAAACTGAGCTTGCCAGCCCCATCTCTTGGCAGTGGTTTTCATTTGGTTATTACAGTGTCAGGGATGTCTCCTGCACAGCTCTTCTATCTGTGGGCTCAGGGAACAGCTTAGTGCTGTTGGCTGAAATTCAGAGGAGTTGAGAGATGACTGCTACAGCAGGAACAGAAGAGTCTGGTGGGTCCAGCCCAGGGTGGGATGTAGCAGGTGAAGGGGCTGAATTGCACTCAGTTTTTTCGGCCTGAAACTGAGTCCTGGACTTGGCTGGATCCTCTTCTCCTGATAATTTGAAAAAAAGAAGACACCTTCTTTCTCAGGCAAGCCCTGAAGTCACCTCCAGGAATGTTCTTCCCATCCTGCCATCTGAGGGCAGGAGCATGTAACATGGGGCAGGAGTGGGAAGGGAATGGAATGGAAGGGAGTGCTGAAGCCTGGCCAGGGATTCCCCTAACTGGCAACTTCTCTGTTCTGATGAAATTTCTGGCAAAAGACTAAGGGAAGAATCCTGTGCCTTGCCCCCAGCAGGCACTGATCCCCCGAGCCCCAGCAGAGAGCTGCAGCAGGGCTGGCATCAGCCCCGGGGCAGATGCAGGAGCACGTGCACTGATCTGGCTCTGGGGCTGCTGGGGCCTTGTCTTTCCTCCCCTCCCTCCAAAGTCTCACGTCCAGCCCATAAACATTGCTGGCCCAAGGCTTCTCCACCAGCCAGCAGTGATGTTCTCCCCAGTGGCAATGGGAACAGCTCAGCCCATCATTGCAGCCAGAGGTCCTTCATGAGCAGAACCTGAAGCAAGTTCATCAGCTGTCACTGCTGACATGAGCAAAGCTCAGCTTGCCAGATGTTCCCTTTGTTTTTGTGTGTGATGCATTCATCACCAAAGTCCCCAGAAGACACTTTGAAGTGACAGATTGACCAGCAGCAAAGAACCAAGGCCAGGAACTTTTGTTTGCTCAGTGGGGCTGTAGAAGAGCACAAAGCCCAGCAGCTGCTGGGCAGAAGCACTTTTCCCCTGGGCTGTCCCTGAGCATCAAAGCACAGAGTCTTGTGTTTGTCAGGCAAGAGCTCTTTACCTGGTGATCAATGCTGATTGCTCCTGGTAAATCCAAAGTGCACCAACACAGTTGCATAATTATTTCCAACACATTGCACAGAGTTTGTCTGGTGGGCCAAGCAAGCAGTTACCAGCCTGCATGACAACCCAGAGTCCCAGACTGCATTGCTGGTAAATACACAGAAACCTCCTGTTCTGTTTCCTTGATGTGCTCCTGCTGATGGTGCTTCATTGAGCTGGGATTGGACCCTTCAGACTGTAAATGGCATCCTCCTTTTGGGTCTTGTTTCCAGGTCACTGTATTGCTCTAATCTGCAGTTGCACTCTTTCAGAGTTTTGATTGCTCCTTTTCTTAGAAAAGGAAGCTCTCATTGAAATGCTGATAAAATGTGTCTTTTTGGCTAAATCAGGATGTTTTCAATGGAAAAGAAACCGAAGAACCACACTGCAACAGTAACTATTCCTTGGTCTTCAGGGAATAGTTCCTTCTCCCTGTCTGATTGCTAGGCTGTAATCTGCCAGGACAGGGAGTGCCCTAACGTTTGCATCTCCTGAGATGAGGTTCATAGGCAGCAGGAAAAGAGAAATTCCTGAGGCAGTCAGTGTCAAGTTGTCATGCAGATAGCTCTGAACCCTCTCTGTGCTCTTCAGAAACCATTCTCTGATGGGATTGGTGGCAGTGGGACCCTTGAGCCTCATTGCAGAGAGCTGGATGCAGAGTATGGGGGAGCTGAGGTCATTTTAGCCCCAGGATCTGGTGAGGGCTGGATCTCCTCAGCAGTGGCTCAGTGGCTGTTTCTGATGCTGTCTGTTCTGGCTGTCTTCTGCTGCCTGAGCTTGGTTTGCTCCCTGCTTGCCCCAGGGAGCTGCAGTGAGCTGCAGTGCAGAAGGAATCTCCTGGCCAGGTGTCCCCCCAGCCCTGCTCCCTCTCTCTGTGTTGCAGTCCTTTCTCCGTGGTGCCGGCCACAGGAGCTCTGGGCGCTGGTGACACCGTGCAGGTGACAGTGGGATTTCACCCGCGGGCCAGCGGTGACCATTGGGGCTCCCTGGCAGTGAGCTGCAGCACAGGTGAGTGCTGGGCCCTGCACGGGCACAGGACAGTTCTGCACCATGGCTCCCTGCTGTCCCATCCCCTGCATTCCCTCCAGAGGTACCTCCCCTGCTCAGCTTCACCCCAAAGCAAACTGAGAACTCCTTGGTCTTTAGGGGCTTGAGAAAGTGAATCCCCTCTAACAGGCAGAGATTTTGGACTCCTGTTGTGCTGGGAGTTGCTGAGTGGAGGAAGGAGGATCCCTGATTCTCCACTCCCATGTGGCTATGCCTGGCTGAAGTTTTATTTGATTCCTGGGCAGTGCTGTAGGTGAGGTCTCCATCAGACTCTCTCCAATGCAGTGGATTTCTTGCACACCTCTGTCCCATGTGTGTCTTCTCCCCTGGCTTGCCACAGACCCTTTTTCTCTGTGGCCCTTACACATAGATGTAGTTTCTGTCTAACAACATTTTCAGGTGCTCTAGTTCTTTTTTTTGTGACAAACCCAAACAAACTTCTCCATGTCCCCATTTCCCAGGCTGTTCCTGCTGTTGCAAACCTCTCACATCTGTCTCCCATTTGATTTCTAGACTGAGGAATCCCATTCAGTCTTAATGGAGAAGCTGCTCTGTACTTACTCATCTTTCCTTTGTCCCTTTTTTATTTCATTTGCAATGCTCCAGCTTGGTTTTTCAGATCAGAACAATATCAAATATTTCAAGACTGATGAGGCTTTGGCTTTGGCCAGGGAGATGATGATGATGATGATGATGATGATTTTCATGGTGTTCATTTTGCAGTGGTTTGTCACATTGCAGAGCCAGGCTGGTTGTGTTTCCTCCCCTGTATCCCCTCCTGCTGGGGGCTGTCACTTCACTTGTTCCTCTGGGCCTCCTTTTGCTGCCCACCTGCCCCCAGGCATATTTGCTGGTCAGCAACAAGGGATCCAAGGGATCAGGAGAGACAGAGTCTGGTGGGATGCCCAGGGAGAGTCTGGGCAAGGCAGGACTGAGCAGGGCTCCTCAGCCCTGTCACCTGAAGGACTTGGATGCAGAAATTCTGGTGATCTGAGTGGGTCACCGGAGCACATGGACCAATCTCCCTGTCCATACTGTCACCTTGGGGCCAAATCTCCACAAACACCCTCAGAAATAAGGTGTTTAAGGAGCTGCTCAGGACATCCCCACATTCTACACACAGAGCTGTCAGGATGGGATAAATGGACTGATCCACAGAACTCCTCATTCAGCTCAAAACTGTGACACTTTCTTCTGTGCCCTGTGGTTTGCTCTGTTCCTTGTGCTTCCATCAGGCAGTGAGCTGAGCAAAGACTCCCCTTTGCTTTGTTCCAGGGGAAGAAATTATCCACACAAAGCTCCACGGAGAAGCTGTGGATGTCAACGTTGGGCTGAGCACAAGTTCCGTGGAGCTTGACAAGACTTTCATCTCCATGTCAAGCCACAGAACTGTGTTCATTGAGAACAGGAGTAACATCACAGCCCACTTCCAGTGGAAGGCTTTTCCTAGTGAGGAAGAAGAGAATGAAGAGAAGAGGAGGTTGGTTTGAAAGATGCATTTCAGTGAGATCCATGGCCCAAGACTGAAGCTAATGTTTGGCCTCAGGGGGGTGTTGGTGCTTTTGAATGTTTTAGGCCAAGCAAACCATCCCTGGCACTGGGGTGTGTGTCCCTGGCCTTCAGGAGCTCAGCACTCAGCATTCCAGTTCCATTGATACTCCAGCCAGGGATGGCATTTTGGGAAGGAAAGGTCGATTGTGATGACTGGATTTCCTCAGGTTCTCATTGGGCTCTTGTCTCTGTAATCTTCTTCCTACATGACCTGGCAACATCCCTAAACATTTCCTGAATTGCCAGCCCCTCTTTCCAAAGGTGATACACCCTCTTCTTTCCCTTAGTTCCTTCAAAAGCATGGTCCAGGAGAAGGTGGCAAAGGTGCCAGAAGACCCCATGCTGTTCTCCCATGACATTTTTTCCATCGAGCCAATGGTAAGTGATAGCTGAGAACCTCATTTTCCTCCTCCTCCTCCTCTTCCACTTGCTCCTCCCAAGCACCCTGCCCCCGTCCCCCTTCCCCCGGCTGCAGTCACTGGGCAGATCCTCAGCTGGCCCCATGTGGTGGGAGGGAGGACATGGAGTTTCTGGAGTGGCTGCAGAGCTCCCTGCTCAAAGCATTTGTGCCCTGCAGGCTCAAGGCAGGGCTGGGAACCTGACAAAGCCGAGCTCTGCTGCCAGGCTCGAGCTGCTCAAGGCACTGTGTGTGTGTCCCTGCAGTGTCACAGGGAGCAGTTATTGCAGGCAGGGGCTCCCCCAACACATGGGGTTCAGCAGAGGCTGTTGGAGCACTGCCAGCTCACACACTGACCTGAAGCTTGCCACGGTTCCCTGGCAAAAGGAGGTCAAATTCAGCCCAAGGGTAATGCCAGAAATGCCAATCCCCTCCTGTAAGCATGCCTTGCACTATTTCTGAGTCTGCCTTCCAGTGTCATCTGTGAGCCTGGACACCAGGGTGCAAGGCTGAAATGGGCCTTTGGAGTTCTCCTGCACACAGGGACACAAAACCTTTTCCTTTTCTGGTGATGCAAGCAAACTGCCACGTGCTCCCATCAAGCAGAGCCCTGATTCTGAGTGCTGGCATTGTGAGAGATGATGAGTACCTGGTGTGTGCACAGTGCAAAATCCCTTCTCATCTTGGAGTAAAGCCCAGAATAATCCCAACCTCTGCTTTCTTTCAAAACAGCTTAACTAATATTTGCATTTCAAGGAAGGGCATCATGTTCTCTTCTTGATCACTCCTATGGCCCATCTAAGGCCAAGAGCCACCAGTGCACAGGGGCAGTTGCATCCCACTGTGGCTGCCAGCAGCATGATGTGAGCAAGAGCTTGTGTCAGAGCAGCAGGAATCTTGTGGAGAGTGGGAGCTGATCAGCTGAGCATTGAGAGCTTCCAGCGCTGGGTTGAGCTGGGTTTGGAGGGTTTCCTTGGCTCCTTGGGTGGTTCACTCATCACTGATGCTCTAAACAAAGGCTTACAGGAGTGTGGTTGCAAACAAGCAGTGTGAAGTGTGCAGAGCAATGTTTTGCTGTCTCTCTCTGTTGTAGGAAGGAGAAATCGGGCCGAATTGTTCGGCCAAAATCAAGGTGACCTTCAAACCCCTGGAAGCTCTGGAGTATGGAAGTGTGGCTTACTGCAGCATCTCAGGTGCAGCTCCTTTGCCCTGCTTCTCTGCCCCTCAGTGAAGCCATGGTGCAAGCCTGAGCCCACTGGGCTCCCATGGAACTGCTGGGAAGAGTCCCTGGTCAGCAGGGACACCTCCCCCTAGACCAGGAAGCTCCAAGCCCCATCCAGCCTAGCTTGGAGCACTTGCAGGGCTGGAACCCCCACAGCTTCCCTGGGGAACCTGCTCCAATCACTCACAGTAAAAAATTCCTTCCCTAATATCTAACCTCAATTTCCTTTCTTTCAATTTCTACCCATTACTCCTTGGCCTGCCACTCCAGGACACCAGAGATGTTTTAAACTCAGCAAAGTGGTGGCTCAAATTGGAAAGCAGCCCAAGGAATGGGTTAGAAATTAGAAGTCAGCCCCAAGGGATATCTCCTGAGGGGAGAGAAGGGTCCAGATCTTCTCCTGCAGCATCAGGAGCTGGTTGCATCCAGCTCATTCAGGCACTAGCACTGAGGCAGCCTGGAAAATGCAGTGTAACAGAGGGAATGATTGCACTGCAATGGACATCTCTCCCCAGGCCGTGAGAGCAGGCTGCCCCTGCAGCTCCGAGGGGAAGGCCAAGGACCCTTGGTTGAACTCAGCTCTCAGACTCTGGACCTTGGGAACGTTTTTGTCAACACCCCCCACGTCTATGAGGTGAGCAGCAGGACTTGGGATGGATCCTGATGGCTCCTGAGGCAGCAGCAAGCGTGCTGGAGCTGTGGAATTCCTGCCACCCTGGGCACTTGTGAGCAGGGAATATTTGATGTCCTGCTCAAATCTGGGGGGGGTCAGAAAGGTGTGTCTGTTGTTCCTGAAGCCCCAGTCCCTGCTTTTGGGCAGCCTTCCTTAGGGATCAGCTGGGAGGCTTCCTGCACTACAACCCCTTGGCCCATGAACCCAGCACTGGCTCCAAAAGCTGCATGTTCAGAGGCTTTTGTGGCAGTGCAGACACAAGGTTCCTTTGGCCTGGGCTCTGCAGAAGCAGCTGACACAAACTGGCTGCCTTTGAGCTTCAGCCCACTGCAACAGCTTCCAGGCAAGTGTCTCCTGCTGATTGCTGCAAGGCACAGGAAAGCCTTGGGAGTTCTCTCCCTTGCTGACCAGTCCCTCAGCACACTTCAGCCTTGGTGCATCTCTGGCTCTAGAAAGAGAAAAGTGTCCCTGGGAATAAAGCAAAGCATTTTTCTACCTATTTGCCTCCCGCACAATAGTATCAAGCTTGCCAAAAAAACCCATGAGAGATCAACTGAAGGGGTAGAAAGTGAGGCACTGCATCATGCCAGACATTTTCAAAAGCTTGGCTGGGGAAGAGAAAGACACCCTGAGTTTTCTTACCAAAAGTTGGTGCTGTCTGTACATTTTGATGCTGATGCCTCATTCCCAATGTATTGTTTTCATGGTGTGGGGAAAGGTGAATGAGCAGATGGTGCTGGTGGAGCTGTGCTAACTGGGGCAGCAGCAGCTCTGGGGTGATTCCCTACGCAGCTGCAATCAGCCCATGTTGCTCTCAGGACCAGCTCTCAGTGAGCTTGGTGATGCTGAGCAGAGGTGCACAGCTCTGTGTCCATGGGATCACCCCAGGGTGAGTGCAGTTCTGGGGAGTTACCTCTGCTCTGCAGGAAAACCCAAAGGCAGAACTTGTCCTGTTGTATCTTTTGACTTCTGCCACTCAGCAGCACAAAGCATCTTCTGCCTTTTCTGGCTGTTCTTGGCATCATGAGACAATAACTCCCAAGAAGGGAAGGTTCCACATGTATTTCCACTTTGCTTTCTTGCTGCTGCAGGTGAAACTGATGAACCGAGGAGCTCTTGATGCTCCCTTCACCTGTATCCCTTCAGCCACCAAGGTGGGCTCCTGCTTCAAGTTTGCACCCGAGGAGGGCATCATTGCAGCAGGAGGGAGCCAGACTGTGCAGATCTCCTTCAGTGCCACCGTGTTGGGCAGCTTTGAGGAAGAGTTCCAGCTCAGAGTGGCTGGATCTCCTATGCCTGCCATCCTGACCATCAAGTAAGGACCCTAGGAGCTGGGTGGGCACATCTGTAGCTGTCTCTGGGACATCCCCCACCTACCTCATGTTGGGCTGGAGCAGAGAAAAAAGGTGTTTCCTGAGGTCTGAATCTGTGCTCTGATGCTGGCACTGCTTTAGTGTGAGGATGCCTCCTGCCCTTGGTGGTGCCTGGGAGCTGGAATGACTCCTCCCTGCAGAGATCTCCCTGTGCCTTGGGCCATGGCAGGCAGTGGGATGGATCAGCCTTGGGCAGCAGCTGCTCTGGGATGTCCCACCTGAATGGGCCAGCCTGGCTGATTCTGCAGCAGCAGCAGTGTTTGTAAAAACTTGTGTTAATAATTCATGCCAGGTGGGCAGCAGCAGCCTCAGGTCACCTCTGCCAGTCCTGCTGGGAGGGACAAGCTGTGCTCCCAGCTCCTGTGCACAGAGTGCTCTGGTGCCTCCTTGGCACAGCCAGGAAAGGGCTGAGGTGGGAGTCAGGGAACTGCAGCAGGAACTGTCCCAAGGACTTGGGCATCCTCCCGTGGGCTGGGGCCATGGCAAGAGATAATCCTGGCCCAGCACAAGGGAGAAGGGCTGATCACAGGGGAAGCAGAGCTCAGTCCTCAGAAGCACAGCAGCGTGAGGCCTTGTCCCTGCCAGCCTGAGCCATGTGCTGCTGGGATAATGTAGTGGGAGCAGGAGAGCTGTTCTGGCTGCTCTGCAGCTTTGGAGCTGGGCTGCTGCTGTTGGCAGGCACTGGCTCAAGGCAGTAAAGAAATGGAAGCAATCTGCACTGGATTACACCAATAAGATAAGGGAGAGGGATAAAAAAGAGCAAGGAAGTTCTTACCTAGCAAGAGAAAAGTGGCAAGTAGGTGTGCCCACAGTAGAGAAACAATGATGCTGGCTTTGTTTTTGGAGGAAAAGTGCTGCTTTTGTATTTTGGAAATCAAGAGGGAACCTTTCACCATCAAATAATTGATTCTCCTCTGTCCCTCCCCAAAAGTGATCAGGGGTGTTTCTGCATAAGCAGCTTTCTCCTTGGGCAAGGGCAGGTGTCTCTTGTTGAGATGTGCAGAGCAGAGCCAGGGGCAGTCCTGTGAACACAACACAAGGCCCAGGTCACTGCTCCTTGAGTTTGAACCAAAAGGCAGAGTGGGCATTGATTGGCAGCAATCATGAAATCAACTGGTGAGTGTTGTGCAGCTTCAAGTGCTGATTTCAGTGGATGTTGGTGACTTTTGGAGTCTGTCTGCTGAGTTCCAGGACAGCTGAGGTGCTGTGCTGGATTCAGGACACCCTGGTTTGGTTGCTGAAGCTGTTGCTCTTGGCTGTGCCAGCTGGTGCACTGCTGACAAGCTGGTCCTTTCCTCTGGGATCCATCTGTCCTCGGCTAGAACTGTTGCTGCTCCTTTCAGAGGATGATTGGGCATGGCCTGGATTCATGTCTCAGAACTCTGTCTGTCATGATTGTGTGGGTCAAACTCTGCTGAGAAAGCTCCTCCATGGGAACAGCAGTTCCAGCTAAGAAGGAGCAAAGCAGGGAACCTGTGGCTGCAAGGGCTGCTTACAGAAGTGTGTGGGGACACCTTTATGTCCATCCCCTTGCAGACGGGGAAACTGAGGCACAGAGCCATGTCTGGGTGTGTGTTCAGGGTCCTTCATGGGACCAGCAACAACCTGGGGGCTTCTCCTGCCTGCCCTGTGCCCAGAGCCCATCAGTGGCTGTTGGCTGCTGGCCACTTGGCTTTAGCTGCCTCCTGTGCACGGGGCCCTGTGCTGAGCACATGGGGCTGTGTTGGTTGGAAACCCAGGGTGCCCTGAGCCCAGGTTTTGTGCCCGCGAGCCAGGACAGCCAGACCTTTGCAATTCCTTTAACCGAGCCATTTCCTCCTCTGTCCTCGCCCTCCAGGGGCAGCGTCAGTGCACTGAGTTTACACTTCGACCTCCCTGAGCTCGACTTCGGGGACATCTCCTTTGGTGAGTGTTCCCTGGGCTGGGACACAGCCTCAGGAATCTGTGCCTTCCAACAGAACAGCATCCCTCACTCACGCTCTGCCCCAGCAGCCTCTCCAGGCTGTGAACTGCAGGGCTGCTGCTGCCTCAGGTGGCATTTTGCCATTGGGAGATCCAACAGAAGCAAGGAATAGAAAGTCAGTGTTTTCTGGTGTCTCTGTGCTGCTTTAAAAGACAGATGTCTGTCAAGGAAGGTGGGAATCTTCCTGCAATGGAAAGATGAGCCCATCCCTCCAAATAATTCTACCTTTGAAATGAGAGGGCTCCCAGGCAAAACTATGGGAAAAGGAATAACAGTTCTTTCCTAGACTCGATCAGGAGAGCACAGATAAGAAGGCAAGAACAGACGTTTCCCAGGCGCCAAGTCCCGTTTTTCCCCTTGAGTGGAGTTCGGGTCCCAGCAGGAGGAGCTGTGGGATCCGGCAGGGCAGTGATCCCCTCCCAGCCGGTGCAGGGAGGGAAGGAGGGAAGGGAAGGGAGGAAGGAAGGAAATGCTCCTTTTGCAAACTGCCAAAGGGCAGGGGGATGTCGGCAGTGCGGAGCAGCAGCAGGCAGGAGCGGGGCAGGCAGGCAGGGTCGATGGCAGCGCTGAGCTGCAGCCAGGGCAGTCCCGGGGCCAAGCACACAACCTCCCGCAGCAGCAGCGGCCGAGCTTCGATCCCCGAGCAGGAGGAAGGGAAGCTCCGCTCCCTGCCCGAGCTCAGCTCCGACTGCACAGCTGCCCCCGGCATCACGCCCGAAATCCCAAAAAACCCCGAAGGGAAAAGCCCAGCCCCAGGGCCAAAACACCCCAAAACCCCTCTGCCCCTTCCCAGACCAAGGGCAACATTCACTGCCAAGCCTAAACCCAGAACAATGAAGTTCCTGAACTTTGGAAGGAAACTCATTGCCTTTCCTGAGCTGCTTCTTCCCCAGCCTGCATCGGCATGGAGGCACTTGTCAAGTTGCCTTGTGAAGAAATGAAACAAGCAAGGCAACAGATAGAAATATGGTTCTGAACCAGGAGATTGATCCTGCTGAATCCAATTTCATTCCTAAGGTCTCTCCAGCTGAAGGCAGCTGTTGTATCTTTGCTTCTTTGTGACTGTTGACTGTTGTCTGCATGTGCTGAGCTCAGTCTCATTTGAGGTTTTGACATCTGGGTTTGTCCTTTTTGTGCCTCTCCTACCTCCCTGCTGGAGTCACTGCTGGAGCTGGCAGTGGTCATTTGGATGGGCCCAGAGAAGCTCTGGGCTGCACCTGCAGTCCCCATCTGTGTTCCAGGGACTCTTGGTGAGCAGGCCTGGGGAGAAGTCTCCTCCCCACAGAGCTGGCCAGCCCAGCCAGGTGTGCCCTGCAGAGCAGGTTGTGGCTGCTCTGTGGGCTCTGCAGGACATCCCCACCATGAGTGGCTGTATCTCTGGCTTTCCAGGATGGAAAGCAAATCTCAGAGCTAAAGTGGGCTAAACCCTTGCAGGCAGCAATCCCAGTGAGCAGCATGGCTGTGATGTCCCTGTTTGTTGGGTGAGGTGGGACCTGGTTCCTAATTGCTAATCTCAAAGCAAGGCTTGGGTGTGCCCCCAGCTGAGTGGGCTCTGAGCTGTCCCGTGCTCAGTCTGTTTGGCCCAAACCAAGAGATGCCTCAAGGATGCTGCAGAGAGAAGCTGCATTAGGGTGCTTTGCCTCACGTTCTAGTTCCTGATTCCATCCTCACTTTCTTTTGCTGTAGCTTCTTCTCAATGACGACTCCCTGTTTATATCTCTTGAAAACAGTGGGAGTGTTGGCAGGCTTCCCAGGGAATTTGACAGCTTGAATTCTCAGAGTAAATGCTGGGTCTGGATGCACACCCATCACTGAGAGATAAGTGGTGCTGGTTTGGGGCAGGTGAGGGAGCTCCTCCCCATCCCAAAGAGAGAAGCTTGCAGTGTTGAGCAGGGCTAGGAGTGGGCATTTTCAGGGCTGCAGTCTGGAATCTGGAAACTGTGTCAAAGGGAACTAAGTGACGATTAATTCCTCACGCACCTTCTCGGTGAGCTGTAGTTCAGATAATAAAGAGCTGAACTCCAATCCCACTTTGATCCTGCCAGGATATTCACCCCAGGATCATGCCATCACGGGTGCCTGACTGGATATTTGTGTCCTTTGCCAGGCTTTCCCTACACCCAGCGCTGTCGCCTCACCAACAGCTCCGCGGTGCCGCTGACGTTCCAGCTCCGCATGTCGGACGATGGCACGCAGCCGGCTGTTGACAGCGTGGATCAGATCCGCAGGCACAGCGACCCAGCCTGGAGGAAGGGAATCCATTTCTATGTTGAGCCCAGGGAGTTCACCATGAATCCCAGCCGAGGGACCATCCTCCCCCAGGGACACCAGGACATCGAGGTACAGCCAGAGTCCAGCCACAGACGCTGCAGCACCAGGGCTGAAGCTGCACTGGAGTGTGGGAGGGCTTTAGCTCTGGTGCCAGCTTTGAGCATGGTGGGAGGGAGAGATCTGCGCTGCTAGGAGGCCTCTGCTAGCTGGCTTACTCGGGATGTTCCTCCAGGAGCACTGTTTGGTTTCCAAAATCATCTGCTGAGGTCACATACCTTATGGTCAAGGCCTGAAGCCATTCTTGTGTTTTTGAGAGCAATTGATTTGATTGCAAGTGGGCAGAGCAAGGATGATGGCAGAAGGTGGCTGTTAGAGAGATGTCATTGTATAAAGCAGTTAGCTTTTCTTCTTGGTCTCATTTCCCCCCTCCTGGGGAGCAGAATGATTTGTGTTCACTGCAGGAATCTCTAGAGGGGACAGAAAACTTTGCAGCCATGTGTAGTGGTTCAAATTTATTTTATTGATTTCTTCTTAAGTGGTTTGTTCTGTTGTACCCCCATGTTCTCCCCGAGTTGTTTTACCCCTGGGTTTCACCCTCCCTCAAAGCTGTCCCTCATGCCATTCCTTGCCCCTTGTTCCAGCTCTTTCCCTGCCTTTCAAGGCAACCCACCCCCTTTTGTTCCCCAGCCTTCTTTGCCAATTTGACCTCGAGCCATTCCCTGTCTGCAACACTCCTTTGGAATTCCCCTATTCCTGGAGGTCCCATTGGCCCTTGTGAGCCATCCTCTCCACCCTCCTACCCCAAGTGGCCCCAGATGTACACTTGATGTAATCCCCTCCCTGCTCCCCTGAGGATTCCCTAATGGTTTGCTGTTTGTATCCCCCCCCCCCGATTTGTGCCTGTACAAAAGCCGTTTCACAGGAGTGCCCAGGGCTCTTTTGCCTCTGATCCCCTTGCTTGGAATAAACCCTTCCTTGTGGAACTTCAAGACAGGGAGCCTCCTCCTTTCTTCTCTGCCTGCTCCCTGTCGTGGCTTGTCTCTTGCACCATAGAGCAAGTGGCTCTGAGGGTTCTGCCTCTGGTAAGTGCCCATCCTGAGGCAGTTCCCCACTCCTGGCATGGGGCTGGAGTTCTGAGAGCCAGCCCGGGCTCCGGGTCCCACGGCAGCCATGAAGTGCCCAGCACCTGCTGGGCCACACTTTGCCCTCAGCTTGCTGCTGTAAAGCTGAACTCATTTTGTTCAAGTCAGATTTCCTCTGCATGGATGTCATTGTAGTCAGATGAGAAATTGGACCCCTAATTTGAATTCAGTATTGCAAAGAGCTTTAGTCTAATGTCTGAATGTAGCTGACCTATGCCCTGATAGCAAGGTGTGTTTAACAAATCTGGTATTGCCAGAAGGCTTTTGTTCCTCTGAGACTGTGCTCTACACATGGAGCTGCAGAAGAATGAAGGCCAAATCCTCCTCAAGAACTGGAGGATATCACACGTGGGTAATGAGGTTTTGTAAGGAAGAATTTCCTGTTCTTCTCTTCCACCAGGTGACCCTGTGTTCCAACACGGTGATGGAGTTCCGCCGGAGGATGCTGGTGGACCTGGAGGGCATTGGCAAGGGAGTGACAAAACTGTTCATCACAGCCAGGTACCAGCCCTTGCCTGGCCTCCCCCAGGCACTGCCTTGCACAGGCTTTGCTGGCTGCAGCTGCCAAGGAGAAGTGCTGCTTAATGGCCTCATGTTGTGCCAGCTGGACATGAGAACAGCAGGGCTTGGGCAGCAGCCTGTGGTGAAAAGCAGCCCTGCTCACAGCCCAGCACGGTCCTGGGCCCTCTTCTAAAGGGACCAGGAATGATATCATTTCTTGGCCTGGGTTTTGGTGCTTGAGGTGGAACAAATTTCCCGAGGGCCTCCTCTCCTTCTTGCTGCAGGATGTGGAGTTGTGCTGGTTGTGACCAGCGTGCATTGGTTTGGGCCACAGCAAGCAGCCTGCTGAGAGTCAGGCTCTGCTTCTGTTCATGAGGGCACCTGGCAGGGGGGAAGTGGCTCTCAGCAAGAGTGGCGAGGGCAAGGTCTTAGGAGGGGAAAGCAGCCCTGGATGTGGCAGCTCAGTCCAGTTTTTCTCCTTCCCTCTCCTTCCCATTTTGAGCTTTAATATTCTCAGAGTTGAGACTAAAGGCCGTTGTTGCTGCAGCAGAATTGCATCCTGCAGTGCTGCTGTGGGTGCCAGTTGAATGCCCAGAGGGATGCAGCTCCCTGGTGCTGTTCCCTGTCCCAGGCAGAGCCATCCAGTCAGTGCCTGGGCTGCCATTCTGTAAAGCAGGTGGAGCTGGGGCCATTCAGTGCCTGGAGCTGTGCAGGGAAGGAGGGAGGGAGCTGCAGGGCCTGGGAGGGGGTGATCAGCCACTCTGGAGGGCAGCTGGTGTCTCGTGCCCTCCAGGGCTGGGGCAAAGAGCTGAGTTCTCAGGCAGGGCAACAGCACCATGGCAGAGAAGGGAGTCATTTTTCCTGAGACACTGGAGCTGTGTGTTCCTTGAGCCTTAGTGAGCCCTGATCCTTGTTGGGAAGGCTCCCCCAGAGCTCGTGGATCACTGGGACTGTGACAGGAGTCCTTGCAAGGCTTCTTGGGCAAAGGAGGGGCTGAGGACGCTGTGGCACAAAGTGCTCTGCCTGGGGCACTTGGCAGCCTCTGGGTGCTGCCTTAGGGTTTGCCCCTCCTTGACAGGACCTGTTTGAGTGGGAAGAGGCAGAAGGCAATTTATCCCTGTAGGGCTGTTAAATGTCCATTTGACAGTGACCAATGTGTTCTGCTCCCTTTCACAATCTTTGGGGGTAAACGTTCTCCATTCTCTCAGTATCTCTGATTCCCCTGGGGTCATCTCTTTGCCCAGATGTCTCGTTCCTGAGCTCCAAGTGTCCCCCTATGTGCTCCAGTATGATGAGTGCCACCTGAAGGTGCCCTATGAGAAGAAGCTCGTCATCAGGAATCCCAGCCACCTTCCTGGCTGCTACGGGCTTATTCCCCAGGTTTGGCATCACATCCACCTCCTCCTGTCAAATATTATTGAGGAGATTATTAGGGGAAAAAAAGGGTTTAGATAAGACTTTGCTGCTTTCTGTTCAGTCTTAAAGATCGTCTGAGAACAGGATCCTACCCGAATGTAAACTTGAGGAGGCAGTGTAAGCTGCTGAGGGAACAGTTGATGTTCTAGTCTTCAGGGTGTTTACTTGTGGGAGATCTTAGAGGGTTGTGAAAAGCTGCTGCATCCAGAGACACCAGTGCCTGTGCTGGCAGCCTCCTTGCAGGATCCCCTGCGAATGTTAAGCCTCCAATTCTTGCATCTTGTTTGTTCCTTTTACCTTTGTCCTGGGGAGTTTTAAACGTGTGTGTAAGTTGCTGTTGCGGTGGATGTTAAGGAGTCTAAAGTTTCTTCAGAGGTGCCTCTGAAGCTGCATTTCATTCTGTCCCTTCCAGAAACGCAAGGAGGACTCTGCTGTGTTCTACTGCAGCCCCCAGCCCTGTGGGATTGTCCAGCCCCAGAGCACAGCAGAGATCCCAGTTGTGGTGGAGGTGCAGGCGCTGGGCGAGCATCGCACCAACGTTCTCATCGGCGTGTTCGGGGATGAGAGAAACCCCCTGGTGAGGGCAAGGGGAGCTGTGTGCCTGTGGGCACCTGCTCCTGGCAGGGGCACAGGGACAGGGATTCTTCTGGGGAAAACAGGCACAGACTGCTGTGGAGAAGGACAGGAGGGATGGGTGGCACAAACAGCTCGTGCCTTAGAGGTGGGAATCTCAGTGTCTGACACAGAATGGAGTTGGGCTAAGCTGGGATCCAGGGTCATTTTAGTTCATTGTTCTTTAAAATGCTGTTCACTTTGGAAACATCTGGTTTAAATGCCATCTCTCTGAGCACAAAAGAGGAGGTCAGAAGACTTCTAAGAACCTTGAGCTTTCTATAAAAGAAAGGAAAGCTGGCATTTGAAGTGTGGATGCAAAGATTGAAACTTATCTTAAGACATATGGAAATGGTGATGCCAAATTCCCTGGATGGCAGCAAACATCTGAACCTGGGCCATTGTGGCACTGCCTGTAAATCAGTGAACAGGAAGGACAGGCAGTGCAGGCTGTGCCAGGGAGCCTGAAGTTTGACAAAACAGTTGCTTTCAACTCTCAGGCTGCTTCCCTTAAAGAGGAGGGTTTCTCCCCACCAGAAGAACCAGTTGTTTAACTGTCAGCATGGTCTTAACTAGAGATTTCTGGCAAATCTTTTACCTTTGGGCCAATAATTTGTACTTTGAAAGGTTCTCTTACCTTAATCCTTTTCAATTTGGAGGTGAACATGTAATTTTCTTTTTCCCCAAAAGCCCAGCATTTCAGCTGGAGAGTGCTAGGTGTCCCTAAAGAAATAACGTGAGCAGGGTTGAGCTGTTGAAGGTTTTTTAGGTTTCCCTGTTGTAGTTTGGTGTGGGTTTTTTTAAAAATCTTTCTTGCTTGCTTCCTGGCACAGAGAGCACAATTACGGAGCTCAGGACGGCTGGCAGAAACCTCCCCAAGCCCAAGGGTGACAGAGCTTGGCAGGATCCCAGCACCACAGCCTGTGTATGTATGGATGGGGAATGTGACCTGAGTCACCTGGGAGTGCTGGAAAATGTCAACCAAGGCCCCAGCAGTGTCAGGGGAACATTCCTGATAAATCCCTGTTGGAGCTGCAGAGTTTCTGGCCTTGGGCACTGGGGGGGGGCTGTGCTGGCTGGGCACTGGCTGGGTCTGCCCCTGGGTCTGCCTCAGATCTCCCCTTTTTGCTTGCCTTCTCTGTCCTTTCCTCTCCCACTGTGCTTTTGGCATCCCCACAAGGTGTTCATGCCTGTCCTCTGGAGCTGCTCAGTGCAAGCAGTTGCAGCTGCTGCAGCAGCTCAGTGTCATCCCTGGGCTGCCTTTAGAGCAGAGCTGCTCCAGCCTGGATTGGGAAGGGCTGGATCAAACCATTTCTCAGTTCAAGGTGCCAGCACCCAGCCAGGGGCTGCATCCTGACCAGGAGCTGCTGGTGCAGGTGTCCCTCCCTCCCACTGCAGGTCCCTGTTCATAGTTCTCTTATTTCCCAGAGATGAGCTTCACCCACCTAAGTTCAAGCCCCAACCACCAAAGGAGAAGAGAACCGGCTTGGACTCCTCAGCATCTCGATGGCGGAACTTCAAGATCAGAAGGGAGGAGCCAGTCCCAGCCCTGAGAGAAGTGCAGGATCTTGCCCAGTCTTCAGGAGCAGAGGTAGATTTTCTTGTCCACCCAGTGCTTGTGTTGCCTCCCCAGCCTGCCAGCACCAAGTCATGCTCGTGCTGACCTCCCTTTTTGCTGCCCTGCTGTCCTGTGCCCTGGCAGTGGGCTGGGCAGCAGGGCCAGTGGCTGGACATGGGGTGAGTGGGAGGGAGAAAGAGGAGAGTTTTCCTTGGAGAAGCTGACTCAGATCCTACAGGCCTGTGCTGAGTGTGGGATGTTTTGCCTTGTTTCCTTCCCAATGTAAGATGAGACTTTTATCTGCATCATCATGCTCAGAGCTCCAGCTTCCTTCCCAGAGCAAGCTGGGATGAGTCCTGATCTCCATGGAGCCTCTTCCCAAGCCAGCCAGACTCCCTGTGTGCAGGGCTCTGCTTTCACCCCAGAGCTGCTGTTGCACTGCTGGCCCTGAAGCTCTCTTGTAGTATTGTCCACAAGGGTCCCAGGATGAAGGAAGAGATGAGAAAGTTGACTCCATGTATCAGCAAGCTAGGTTTATTATTTTATGATAGAAAATATATTAAAACTATACTAAAAGAACAGAGAGAAAAGATTTCATCAGAAGGCTAAGCTAAGAATAGGAAAGGAATGAATAACAAAGGCTTGTCTCGGACCGAGACGGTCTGGACAGGTGAACTGTGGTTGGCCGTAAATTCCAAACAACCAGATGAGACCAATCACAGATTCCCCCTGTTGCATTCCACAGCAGCAGATAAGAATTGTTTACAGTTTGTTCCTGAGGCCTCTCAGCTTCTCAGGAGGGAAAAATCCTAAGGAAAGGATTTTTCCTAAAACATGTCGGTGACATCTCACCCTTTTTATTTTAAATAAATTAAAAGGAAAAAGTGTTTGCAGTTTCATCTGCTGGCCCATGCAGAGGAAAGAACAAGCACCTGAGAGGCTTAATGTTGCCAATCAAAACATCAATCAGTGCTGATGTGGAACCGTCAGGGAAATTCTTCACCTGCAAAACATCAAATTACATCACACACCAAAACAATCTTAAGATATAAGAAAATGCAAAAACAATGAAAAGAAAGTTCATTGCTTCAAGTCCAAACAGATGAGTTTCAGGGAAAGTCCAAACTGAAGATGTTCCTCTCTGACATCGCTGAAAGTCCCTTTTGGTCCTGAAACAGGCTTACTTGGCTTTTCAACGCTTTTTGAGCTGCTAGCTCTTTCAACTCTTTTTTTTTTTTTTTTTTTTTTTTTTTTTTTTTTTTTTTTTTTTGGACGAAAGAGCAGCAGCAGAGAGGAGCCACTGAGGCTCTGCGGGGGCCCTGGCCCTCGTGGAAGGAACAGGGACCCCAGACCTGGCCTACAGAACGGTGGTCCAGGTCCTCGTGGAAGGATCAGGGATCCCAGACCTGGCCTACAGAACGGTGGCCCAGGTCCTGACGGGGGAAGCAAAGCCCCCAAACCAAACAGCCGCTGGCCGGGCGGAGGCCCTGGCCCAGGGAACCGAGCCAAACGGCCCAGACCCGGCCCGCGGAGCGGGCTCCGTGGTCTCACAACCCGGCACTCTGCTGCCAATGCCTGGGCAGCACGAGTGACCGAACGCTTCATCCCCTCTGAACCGGTGCAGACCAGCAGCTGGGGAAGAGAAGCTTTCCCAGGGATCATCACCCCAGATCTGGGGGTGCTTTGTCCCCAGAGCAATTGAGCGACGCTCACTTTCCACTGTTTCTCCTGCCTCTGCAACGCAAATGCAAAAGGTGTTCCTCCTTTCTGCCCCTCGGTACCACCCCCACTCCCTGCGGGCTGGGGACCAGAAGCAGAAGGCTCAGGAGCCACCTCCCCCACGGTGCTGGGGTGCGCAGGGGGAGTCAGGCATTCCAACCCCCAACGGGAACCTCCGAACCAAACCCGAACCGGCCCGCGAAAAACGCTGAGTTTGAAAGCAGGCAGACGGGCTGAGCCCGCAATCAGCTGTCGAGCCACAACCCCCCCACGGAGGGGCAGACAGGCATCCCCTTCCCCTGTCCCAGCTCCCCCCGCAGGGGCAGCCTCGGGACAGCCCGAAAAGCTCGGGGGGGAATCCAGGCTGATCGCAGGCGCCGCGGTGGCCGCCGCGGGGAGCGGCGGGGCCACGGGCGGCTCCAATGATGGTTCCGCTTGGTGGTTCTCAACCTCAGCCTCCTCCACTGGCGTGGCAGGCAAAGGCGGAGCCGCCGCGCTCGGAGCCCTCACGGGCTCTGCTGGAGGGTCGAACGCGGATTCGACCGGCGCGGGCAGCGCGGCATCGACCCCCGCCGGGCTGGGGACAGCAGCCGCGTCTTCTCCGGGTACCGGAAGCTGCATCGCGGGCGCAGACAGCAAAGCCGGCGGAGCCGACACGGGAGGCGGCGGGACAGCCGCGGGGGGCGGCAGGGGCGCGGGGCCGGGGCCCACCGGTGCCGCCTGCACTGTTGTCTCACTTTGCTTCGGGAGCGGCAGCGCAGTCGCGAGCTCTTGGCGATTGCTGTCGAGTGCGTCGCCTAGCAACTCGGGCGAAGCCGCGGGAGGCGGTGCTTCTGCCACGGGAACGCCGACAAACTCCGCTGGAGGCGACGGGTCCGGTCCGGGCTGAGGCGGTGCCGCGGGAGGGGCCGCGGGGACTGGCACCTCCTGCGGGGCGGGTTGGGGTGGGGCCCGCGGCTCCGGCTCGGGCGGTGGAGCCAACTCACCTCCCCCCTGAGAGCAGCAAGGCGGGGGAGGCGGTTCCGTCGGAGCATGCTCCAAAGGCGCAGAAAAAAACTTTTCTTCTGTCGCGGGCAAAACTTCGCCCCCCCGCCGCGATTCGGGGGGGCTGGGAACCTGCAGGCTGTGGATTTGCACTGGTTCCCCTCTTGCCAGCGCCAGCGAGAAGGGAGACATACCTCGGCAATCCGAAATCCACTGATATGCAGACGCTTTCCGTTTCAAAACTGGGAAGAGAGTTCTGAATGACGGATAAACCCGAGGAAATCCAAGTCCCCGGTAAAGAAGGTCTCGGATAATGAATTCCATGCATTCCCATATGTATGAATCAAGGGCATACAGCACATCAGTGAAAAAGCCATGGTGCTTTGCCCACCTGAAAAACTCATAGAAATGTATCTTCAGCATAGGAATTCTGTCCTCATGACCCCATTTTTGCCAGAGGCCAATAAGTTTCTCCTCTGAGGGAGAGAATGGAACCTCTGCCTCCGTAGGCACCCTTGTCCACATCCGAATCTGCCTTGTAAGAAGGGAAGCATTTTCAGGAAGGGAAGTGTAAACAGTACCTTGTGACAGTGTCCTCTGGGCTTCAGCAGGCTGCTCGGTGCCGCAAAGACTTCTGGACATCTTGTCTCGGAGACTTTTCAAAAGGTCCTCTCTGTGGCCAGCCAAATGAAGAATTCTTCCTCACTCAGGGTCCAATTGTGGTGATTTCACTCGAGGCACCATCTGTCAATTCTGTCCTCGGTGTTCACCTTCTGTGGTGGTGCTCCTTTTTTCACTCGGGGTCACCATTTGTAGTATTGTCCACAAGGGTCCCAGGATGAAGGAAGAGATGAGAAAGTTGACTCCATGTATCAGCAAGCTAGGTTTATTATTTTATGATAGAAAATATATTAAAACTATACTAAAAGAACAGAGAGAAAAGATTTCATCAGAAGGCTAAGCTAAGAATAGGAAAGGAATGAATAACAAAGGCTTGTCTCGGACCGAGACGGTCTGGACAGGTGAACTGTGGTTGGCCGTAAATTCCAAACAACCAGATGAGACCAATCACAGATTCCCCCTGTTGCATTCCACAGCAGCAGATAAGAATTGTTTACAGTTTGTTCCTGAGGCCTCTCAGCTTCTCAGGAGGGAAAAATCCTAAGGAAAGGATTTTTCCTAAAACATGTCGGTGACACTCTCTTACAAAGGGAGACTTTGCAGAGTGGCTGTCTCTTCCTCCCAGCACAGAAAATGGCTTGTTTTTCAGGTGCCAGCACAAACTCCTGAAAACCCTCCCCTCCCACGAGGCTTGGAGGGATTCAGGTGCTCCCTGGACGTAGTGCACACTCCCCTGGAAGGCAAGAGGGAATCTGTCTCACTTGCCCATTGGCAGTGTGGCCAGCAGGGCTGGAGCTCCCAGTGCCACTGGGGGCCCTCAGCATTGGCCACAGAGGGGCCTCCCCTCCCTCCAGGCCCAGCACAAAGTGCTGCTGAAGCAGCTGCTTGTTGGAGAGGCCGTGCAGGACACGTTGTGGGGCTGCCCAAGGACGCTGTGCAGCGCCTGTGGAGGGCACTGCTCCCCCTGGAACTCCTCAGGTGGTCCATAGGAAATTTTTGCAGGAGCTTTTGCTGTAGCACCTTGAGAAAGCAGCATTTCAATCAGAGAGAGAGGGGAAGAGCCTCAGGAGTCAGATGAGCTGGGCTGGACTCCTTCCCTCAGCTGCAAGAGCTTTCACTCTGAGTCTTCTCCTTCTCTAAAAGCAGGAAGTTTTTAAACTTTTTCAAGGCAAGTTGTGCATCAGAGAGAATTTCTACTGCCAGGAGACATCCCAGTTCCCTTTCATGTAATGTACTAATTAATGCATTGACCTGTGAGCATGGGAGAAGATTTTCCCCATGGTCCCTGCCCTGGTCAGTGGCATGGATGCAGGATGAGGTGAGGGTGATTCTGGCAGTGTTTGGGGAATAGGCCCCTCCAGGTCCAGCTGCACTTTGCTCCAAGATGCTCTTCTGCATCCATTTCCATGCTCAACACCTCAATCTCTCCTGTCTTCCATCCAGGCTTTCAGTATCCTGCCACTCTCAGGTGTGCTGCAGCCAGGACAGAGCCAGCAGGTTTCCTCCACCTTCTCTGGCCACCTCAGCAGCACCTCCAATGTCACGGAGCTGTGCCACGTGGAGGGAGGCCCCACCTGTGAGGTGCTGGTGACCGGGGAGGCCTCAGGTGTCAGCTCCTCCCTGAGCCCCTGGGAGATCAGCTGTGGCTCTCAGGCACCTCTCAGGGACAGGTGAGTGAGCCTTGCATGGGTTACTGCTCTGCCATGGGTTCTTGTCCCTGCAGGGCTTCCCTGCTCCAAGGACTCTGAGCTCAGAGGTGCTGCATAGCAAAGGCCAGAAGCAGCACAGGGATGGCCACTCTGAGCTCCCTGGCTCCCAAGAGAGGAAGGACCTTCTTCTGTTGAGACAGAACATCATCTGCTCTATAGGAGTGCTGAGCCCTCCTGGCTTAGCTGCTGCCTGCAGGGAGCTGGGCTCTGGGCTTGCCTTGGCACTGCCTCTGGAGGTGTCTTGAAGTCCATGGTGTTGAGTGGCATCTTCTTCATCATCTCCCTTCTTCACCAAAGCAGTGGGATTGTGGGATGGGCAGGCATGGGGCACAGACCAAACCTTGCTTTGGGTCCTGCTCCTGCCCCAGATGAAGTCCTTGCAATGCTGATCTGCCAGGTTCTCCTTGTGGTGGGACAGCACCCAGAAAAGCTCATGTCCTTGAGGCTCCCCTTCAGCTGCAGCAGTAGGCAAGCACAGGAGAAGCTCAGCTCCAGCAAGGCAGCCCAGCTCAGGACACACAGGCCAAGTGTGGAGCTGGGAGGGGAGGCTGCTCAAAGCAAGCCTGTGCATCAGGACTTCTTCAGGCCAGGCTGAAGTTGGTTTCATGGGGAGGAGATGGATGAGGCTGCTTCCAATGGTTTCCACGGCAGCCAGCCCTGGTTTGCTTGGTCACAGCTGGGTTCCAGCAGGAAATCTGGCTGCCAAGAGCCTGTCTGGCAGGAGAGGAGTTCCTGCAGCCTTTGCTTTCTGACTGACAGGATTGTTCTCATTAAGGAGCAGGCTAGGAGTCCTTAAAACCGAAGATCAGGGACAGAGACTCTCTAACTAATTAAAGTCAGACAGTGGTGTGTTTATTAACACCGGCGGGCGGCACCAGAGCCGTCCCTAAAAGGCGTGACCGCGCTGCCCAAGGTTCTTTGCCCTCTCTTTATTTCCCAAGATCTTACATACAATACATCTGCACAGCCCCAGCCCCTCCCATCCCTGCTCTGTATTCAAATGAGGTCATTGGTCCTTCACACCTGTGCAATTCTTCTCTTGAATTGGGTCGGTGGTCTGAAATTGGTCAGTGGTTTTAAGGGATGAAGTCAGGAATGTCTTCATCAGGTCTCTGTGACCCTCTGGCATGATCCAAGGTCCCCTGCTTAGTGATTGATTGACATCAAGTCCAGGTGCTAACCCATTGTTCTACTGGTTTCAATTTGTTCTTGGAACAGTTCACTTACTCCCCTTCCTTCTAGAAAGAAGCTCCTAATGGTAAACAATAGAACAATCAGCTCCAGCTTAAGCATCTCATAATCATCAACCTATGGTCTGCCTATCTGCCTTACATCCTGATCCATGGGAATTGCTTCTAACCCTCAGCTGAAATCTTAACCCTTTAAAATCATGCTTCAGCTGTGCCCAGGGAGAAGGGGCTGAATGAGCTGAGTCAGAATGGTAGGAGAGAGAAGCAGATGTGAGCAATCTGTGCTCTGCTCTAACCTGGGAAGCCCAGAGACAAAGGGTGTTTTCAGCACCAGCACAGAGAGCTGGTGGATCAGCCTTTGGCACTGGGCTGGAGGGCTCTGGCTGAGCCTTAAGAGGGAGCTTGCACAGTCAAGAGCTGATGATGGCAAAGCTCAGGTTTGGCTGGTCCTGGAGGTCCCCTTCCACCAGTGCCCTCACTTGGGATATTCCCAGCCTCTGTGGGTTGAGGAGAATTCACGGAAATGGCCTCAGGGTGAAGGAGTGAAGTGCAGGGCCAGCCAGGACTGGTGAGCCCAAGTTTCTGGTGGGACTCTCAGCCATGTTTTCTGTTTTGTCTGCAGAAGGGAACTGAAGCAGCCCACTCAAAAGCTTCAGGAGGAGGCCAAAACCTTAGAGGAAGAAAAGAGGCAGAAGGAGGAAGAGAGGTGGAAGAAGGGAAAGAAGGGAGTTTGTGTGGGGAAGCAGCCTCCAAAAGCAGAGAAGGGGAAAAGCAAACCACCAGAGATGAAGGAAACCAAAATCCCAAAAAAAGAAACAAAATCCCCTGAGAAGAAGGAAAAGAAAGGCCCAGAGAAGAAAGAAACCAACGCCCCAGAGAAGAAGGTCACCAAAGCCCCACAGAAGGGGAAAGCCAAAGTCCAAAAGAAGGGGGGAAACTGAAATCCCAGAAAAACCACATGGGATGGAGAAGGACTCCTAATTTTTTTATTCACACAACTAATTATACTCAGTTTATTAGACATCTTGTTTAATTTTAGCTAGTTAACAAATTTCTTAGCATTTTTTCTATTATTGTTTAATAAATAGATTTTAGTTGTGCATCAAATCTCTCTACTGTATTGTTTTTCTGTTCTCTTCACTGATTCTCATGGCACAAATCCCTTGTTCTTGCAGGTGCATTTGTTTCTCACCCTCAGAATAGATTGTTCACAAAGTCTCATTCTCAAAATCGCTTCACATGGGAACTTGTAACTGCTTAGCTGCACTCAGAGGAGATGACAGGCCAGCTGTTAATAGAGCAGAGCAAGGCCTGATTTCATAGGGCCTTTCTTTTATCATTATTCTACCTGTCTATGGCATCTCCCCCTTTTTGTTCATTTAAAAAAGGCTCCTGTGTTCTGATGTTGAAACTGCTCACTCTTATGAGGGTATTATCTCATCAAGGTTATCACTGGTTATCTATTAGATATGGGATAAGGTAGATAAAAGAGCAATTACAATCAACAAAACTTACCAAATTCTATCAAGTCATTGACACAGGGTTTTGCAGCATGAGAAAACAGAAGAATAATGTCCAATGTCTCTTGGGGAAATGGAAAGAAATGACCATTGTTTCCAATTAGTTGAGAAGGATGAGAAAGTCCATTAGCTGGAAATGTTGATCTTTGCCATCCCTGAATGTCCTCCTGGGAGCTGGAACAGGGAATAACTGGAGAAGGTCAGTAGGAGCACTGTACCATGAGGGTGCCCTGAGGCTTTTGTTGGCGAAGTGCCTCTGTCAGTTTCCAGACCCAGCCATGTCTTGGCAGTCCTCCTCCTGCTCCTGCTCTGGCCACAGAGGCTGCAAGGTGATGAGGTTATTTCTCTTTGCCCTGGGCCTCATTTTTACAGAGCTGATCAGTGTCTGATGGAATGAACAGGTGACAGCTTTGAGCTGCTGATGATAAAACACAGGCACATCTTCTCCTGAAGGTAATGAATCAATTGGGCTTCACTGTGGTGCACTCAGTTGGGATTTAGATATGGTGAGCTTTTTTCCCAAATTTCTCATGTAAATACTGCATCATTCAGAATGATTAGTTGTCCAAATTTCTCATGTACAATTTGCATTATCTGAACGTTCTTAAGGTGTTATTTCCTCTTCTTTTTGGTTTTTTAAGAATGAGATGCATGTCTTTTGTTATGAGTGTGAAGCAACATCATAGTAAATTAATACATGCAGTGGACAAGAAACTTACAGCAATTAGAAATAATTTGGACACAACAATCAGGAATATTTCAAATAGCAGACAAAACTAACAGCATAGGTGGAATTAGGTAAATAGCAATCTCTGAAATAATGTACCATCATCCCAGAGTCTGCAAACAGCTGACAAACCTCCATTCAGGGGGGACTTGGATCATTATTTCCAGACAATAATTCCCAAGCTCCCTTTAAAAATAGTTCAACAGTCATGTCTAGAGGGTCAGATTGCCATGTCCAAGCAACTCAAATCTAGTTTTGATGCAGAAAACATCTGGCTCTGTTGGCAAATTCCTGTCCAGGCAGAGCTGAGGCCTGGCCACCACCCAAGCTCTAAGTGGGAGAGAATTCCCTAAAGGTAATTTAAAACAAGGCTCTTGAGAATGGCACTTAGGAGTGAAGGTCTGGGGGTGACAGACTAATGAACCATCCAATAGCTGTCTCCTCCAAAATTCCCCCAGCACAGAGATGCTTTAAACCCAGCAAACTGTTGGAGTGGTTCTGTAATAATAATTGGGGCTGCATCTGATTCCTTGGAGGAGATGTCACAACACCATCAGTTTAGAGGAGGCTTCTCACAGAGCTGAGAGATCATTTCTTGGAACTCTGAAAAATCCTTAAAAATGCTGAGACAGCCCTGGGTCAAACCATGGAGGATTTTGGTGGGATTTGGGGCAGATTGTTTGGTGTGTATCCAGAGTGACTTTGGGCAGATTTGGGGCCTGCTTGGGGCAGGTTTGGGGCAGGTTTGTTGCTGATGTTGGGGTTTTTCTCCCGTTTGCCCAGCTGTGGGCAAAGCCCCGAAGCACATCCTGTTCCTGCCCCAGCTCCTGAGGAGCCCAAGGAGCTGATGCTCTCCATGCTCTGCCCCCAGGGACATCTGGGGCGATCCCGGCATCCCGGGGATTCCGGGGATTCCGGGCGGCCTTTGGGCATTGGGGGATTTGGGGGCTTGGGGGGTGAGAGGGGTGAGGGGGGCTTGGGGCTGGATTGTTTGGGGGAAGTATCGGGATTTGGGGTGGAATGTCTGCATTTTTGAGGGTGAATTTCTGGGGTTTTAGGAGGAATGTCTGGATTTTTGATAGGAAATTTCTGGATTTTTTGGGGGGTGAATTTCTGAATTAGGGTGGAGATTTTGGATTTTTGGGGAGGTTCTGGATTTTTTTTGAGGGGGAATTTCAGGATTTTTGTAGGAATGTTTCTGGATTTGGGGGGAGGGGATTTCTGGATTTTTGGGTATGTTTCTGTAGTTTTTGGGAATTATTCTGGATGGGAACTGAGGTTGGTTTTGGATTTTTTGAGGAGGACTGGTTCTGGATTTTCTGGGCAAAGTTTGTTTTTTGGGAATGTTCCAGGAGTTTTTGGAGGAACATTTCTGGATTTCTTTGGGGAACATTTCTGACTTTTGGGGGGAATTTTTCAGGATTTCTTTTTGAGAACATTTTTGGACTGTTTTTGGGAACTGTTACACATCAGGGAACATTTCTGAATTTGGGGGGGGAACATTTCTTGATTTTTTTCGGAGAACATTCCCAGGTGTCTGGGGAATGTTCCCGGGTTTCTGGGGCTCTCCTGACCCAATTCCCATCCCAGGTTCCCAGGGTTCCAGGAGCTGCCCTGGTGCCCAGGCACCGCGACATCGCCTGGGTGCAGTTGGAAAAACCCAAAATGTCATAAAATGCTCTCAAATCAAATAGAAATACCAGAAAATCCCTAAAAACCACTGCAAAACACCCTAAATCCCATACAATTGGTCCCAAATCCCACAGACCTGCCCTCTAATCCCATACAAATATTCCAAAATCCCAGAAAACTGCCCAAAACTAGTCCTGACCCTGCCCCACCCCCCCCACTCTCCCAGGTAGGCTCAGCTCAACCCAAATCTTCCTTTTTAAACTCCAAATCCTCCTGCAGACGCTGACTCTGGAGGCTCCCAGAGCTTCCTTGTCTCCAGGAGCTTCTGTCAAGTTCCAGTGGAACCTCGGTGCCACATTGTTCCACAGCCTCACAGCGCTCTCCTGGCTTCCATGAGGTCCCTCTGTGTCCCTGCAGCCTTGGCTCCATGAGGGTCTCCTGGCTCCATGAGGGTCTCCTGGTTTCCATGAGGGTCTCCTGGCTTCCATGATGCTCCACTCTGTCCCAAGGGGCGTCCGTGGCTCAGCTTTGGAGCCCTGCAAGATCCAAAGATTCCCCCCCAAAAATCACCAGCCCAGGGACCCCCAGGATATTTGGGCTGAGCTCCTGCTCCCCAGGCACCTGCATGGAACCCAAGTGACCGCTGTGACTCCATGGAATGTCCTGGAACAAACTGTCCCTTGTCAGACAGCGGGGTGCCATGGGACACAGGTGCCACTGGGACACGGCCACTGCCCATGGAACCAGGTGTCCATGGTGACAGAGCCGGGCCTGATGGAACACTGGAGAACATTGTTACCCCATGGAATCTCATGGAACCAGGTGTCCATGGTGACAGAGCTGGGCCTGATGGAACGCTGGAGAACATTGTTACCCCATGGAATCTCATGGAACCAGGTGTCCATGGTGACAAAGCTGGGCCTGATGGAACACTGGAGAACATTGTTACCCCATGGAATCCCATGGAACCAGGTGTCCATGGTGACAGAGCCGGGCCTGATGGAACACTGGAGAACATCGTTACCCCATGGAATCTCATGGAACCAGGTGTCACAGCCGGGCCTCATGGAACCTAATGGAACACAGGAGAACATTGTTACCTGTTGGAACCCTGGCTGCTGAGAATTTTAGACTTTTGAGCTGACAGACACTGACCCCTAAGAGAACACTGCATTTGACCTGAGGCTGTGGAGAAGGCTTCCAAAATGGAATGATGGAACTGGGATTACACCCTTGAATGGAAGGGTGTAATAGCACATGGTGGAAAACTTAGAGTTTAAGGTTTTAGAGTTTAGTAATATAAATAAAACAAGATGGAGGTTTTAGGGCAGAGGCTGATCCTTTTTCTTTGCCTTTTTCTTCACCTTCTTCTTCTTCTTCCTCACCTTCTTCTTTTCCTTCTCCTTCTCCTCCTTCTTCACCTTCTTCTCCTCCTCCTCCTCCTCCTCCTCACCCTTGTCCTCTCTCTTCCTCCTCCTCCTCAGGTTTGGGTGGTATTGTGTAATTGGATAAAAGAGACCCCGTTGTCAGGCACGGGTGGTTGGTTATTGGGTTAAAAGGAAAAATAATTGAGGTGTCATTTCTTAATTGGACAGTTTATCCTTAAAAGACCTTGCAGAGGGAGAGATGGGGCTCCATTTTTACCTTGTTAGCGAAGTGCTGCAGAACTCACAGCTTGTGAGACTGTTGTATAGACAAGAGCTAATGAACATCTGAGTCCAAACAAGAAACACTGTCTTGTGATTTAATCCCAACCTTGGCAGAGAAGAAGCAAAAGAACTGACTGTTCCCCCACGGAATCTCATGGAACCAGGTGTCCACTGTTTCACAGTGCAGCCTCAGAGAGTGGGGAGACCATTGTGACACAATGGAATATCCTGAAATCAAGGCTCTGTTGTGGCAAACCTGGGCTTTATGAAAACAAGGACACCGCTGGGATGCAATGGAATTTCAAGGAACCAAGGGTCAATTGTCAACACATCAGCTTCTCAGGAAACCAAGGGAAAAAAACACTGTGACACACAGTGGGCCTCATGGGACCCAGGAGACCATGGTGACACCGTGGAACCTCATGGAACCAAGTCTGAATTGTTACAGGACCCAGGAGACCATGGTGACACCGTGGAATCTCATGGAACCAAGTCTGAATTGTGGCAGGACCCAGGAGACCATGGTGACACTGTGGAATCTCATGGAACCAAGTGTCCAGAGTTTCATGGCTCAGCCCCATGGAGCGCTGGAGACCATTGTGTCCCAGTGGGAACACAGGGAACAAAGGCTCCACTGTGACACAGCAGGGCCTCATGGAATGCAAGAGATCATCCTGATGGAATGGAAACTCATGGAACCAAGGGCCCACTCTTTGGCTGCGTGGCCCCTTGGAATGCTGGAGACCATTGTGGCACCATGGAATGAATGGCACAAAGGCTCCACTGTGACCCAGCAGGGCCTCATGGAACCAAGGACACTGCTGGGATACAATGGAATCTCATGGAACCAAGGTCCAGTTGTGACAAAGCTGGGCCTCATGGAACCAAGGACACCCCGTGATGCAATGGAATCTCATGGATCCAAGGATCAATTGCCAACACATCAGGTTCTCATGAGACCAAGCAGAACATTGTGACACAGGGCAATCTCATGGAAGCAAGGCTCTGCTTTGACCAAGTGGGGCCTCATGGGACACAGTTGCCACTGGGACATTGTCAGGCCCAGGAGGAACAAGACACCCCTGTGGCAGACCAAGGCCTCATGGGACCCAGGAGAGCTCTGTGACACAATGGAACCTGATGGAGCCAAGGGCCCCTTGTGACACGGCAGGGTCTCATGGAACCCCTGTGCCACTGGGACATTGCCAAGGCTCCTGCAAGCAAGGTTCCACTGGGACAAAGGCAGGCCTCATGGCACCCAGGAGACCACTGTGGGACAATGGAATCTCATGGAACCAAGGCTCCATTGTGACAAAGCACGGCCTCATGGAAGCCCAGTGCCACAGGGACATCTCCAGCCTTGGAGGAAGCAAGTGTCCATGGTGACACAGCACAGCCTCAGGTCACAGGAGAGCAGAGGGATGCCATGGAATCTTGGGGAACCAAGTGTCAATTCTAAAAACAGCGAGGACTCACGGAACCCAGGAGACCATTGTGACACCGCCCTTTGTCACAATGGGGCCGTGCTCCTATGAGAATCCACGGGCCCACCATGTTCTCCTGGGTTCCAGGAGGCCCCGCTGTGCCACAATGGCCCCTTGCTCCCACGAGCCACAGCTCGGTCCCCGTTGCCCCTGGGTTCTGGGAGGCCATGCTGCGTTCACAGCTGACACTTGCTGCCATGAGATTCCACTGTGTCCCAGTGGTCCCCATGTTTCCATGGGGTTCTGCTGTGTCCCAGTGGACACTGGGTTCCACAAGAGCTGGCAATGTCCCAGTGGCACCTGTGTCCTGTGGGCCCCACTTTGCCAAAGTAGAGCCTTGGCTCCATCAGATTCCAGGTTGTCCCAATGCTCTGCTGAGTTCCATGAGGCTGTGCTGTGTCACCATGGACACTGAGTTCCACCTGCCCTGGCAATTCCCAAGTGGCACCTGGCTTGCACGAGGCCCCGTTGTGTTAGCAGCTGACACTTGGTTCCCCACGATGTCATTGTCACAGAGCTCTCCCGGGTGCCCTGAGGCCCTGCTGTGCAATAATGGAGCCTTGTTCCTGCCAGACCTGGCAATGCCCCAGTGGCACCTGTGTCCATGAGGCCCCACTTGGTCAGAGCAGAGCCTTGGGTTAACAACTGACCCTTGTTTCCTTGAGATTCCATTTGGGAAAAACACGTTCACCCTCCTGTGAAAATGTAAAAAGTTTAATAAAGGACAGTGGGAGACCAGGACCATGGAGCAAAGGTTATTATGGCCGGGTGCATCTTGGCACTCAGCCAGGAGCGCCCTGTTCCCTTCGGGGATCCCCCTGAAATGCCTTTTCCCTTACACCAGCCTGTTGCATATTCATAGACCCTCATGCATATCCATAAACTTGTTTACATTTTCCAGGAACTCTTCTACCTGGCCCCTCCTTGGGTCTGCCTTTTCAGAGCATGTGTGTTTCTTGGCTGTGGTTTTGGCTCCTTCTCTTTATCACCTCCAGTTTCTGGGCCTTGGTCCACTCTGCCTTCAGACAGGGAGTGCTGATAGTTGGCAGATCTGTGCAGGTGTCCTCATCCTGTGTGCATTGGATGTTATCCCATCCCAGCAGGCATTTAACACAAGCATGCTTCTCTCAGCTATTTCACTACAATGTCTACGCACAATTAACAATAGAAATAAAAACTGTATCTTTAGAACAAAGTTACTTTAACTTCACACATACAAAATCCATTTTAATATTTGCAAAAAGCCAATATTATAATATGTATCTATAACAGGGTGAAGGAGCCCTGGCCCAGGCTCTGGCCCTGGGGGACACAGGGACGCTGCCGGGGGGTCCCTGTCCCCCTGTCCCACCCCCAGGGCCCCAGCCCCCCGTCCCCGTGTCAGGCTCTGGGGTCGATCTCGTGGAACATCCTCTGGGGGAGGCTGCGGAACTGGGGGCGGGGGGACCCGGGGGGACAAGGGACCCTGCTGGGCACGAGCAGGGTTGGAGTGCTCTGGGGGGAACTGTGAGGGGGGACAGGGCAGAGTGACCTCCCCGGTGACCTCACACAGCCCATGTGATGTCACACAGCCCCCTGTGATGTCACAGAGCCCCTGTGATATCACACATCCATCTGTGATGTCACAGAGCCTCCTGTGATGTCACACAGCACCTGTGATGTCACACAGCCATCTGTGATGTCACACAGCCTCTGTGATGTCACACATCCATCTGTGATGTTACAGAGCCCCCTGTGATGTCACACAACCCCCGTGATGTCACACATCCATCTGTGATGTCACACAGCCATCTGTGATGTCACACAGCCTCTGTGATGTCACACAGCCCCTGTGATGTCACAGAGCCTCCTGTGATGTCACAGAGCCTCCTGTGATGTCACACACCCCCCCATGATGTCACACATCCATCTGTGATGTCACACAGCACCTGTGATATCATACAGCTCCTTTGATGTCACACAGCCATCTGTGATGTCACACAGCACCTGTGATGTCACACAGCCATCTGTGATGTCACACAGCCCCTCTGTTATGATACACAGCCTCCATGTGATGTCATTCAGCTCCTATGTGATGTCACAGAGCAGCTTTGTGATGTCACAGTCACCCTGTGATGTCACAGCCTTGTCACACCCTTCTCTGACATCACACAGCTGCTCTGTGATATCATACTCTATGTCACAACCCACATTCTGATGTCACAGAACCACCTTTGATGATGTCACAGCTAGATCTGTGATGTCACAACACCATCAGTGATGTCAGCCCACTCTGTGATGTCACACAGGCCCTTTCTGACATCCCAGCTGCTCTGTGCCTCTATGACACAGCCACAGAGGTGTTGCTGTGACACAGCCCCCTCAGGGACATCCCACAGCCCCTGCCAGTGCTGAGCCCCTGTGAGCTCTGTCTGTGCCCTGCTCGTGTCCCTGAGGTGCCCTGGCAGTGCCCCAGCCCTGCTGGGCTGTGCACAGGAGCTGCTCCTGCCCAGAGCTGTCTCTCTGCAGCGCTGCCCGTGCCAGGAGCTGCCTTTGGGCCAGGAGCCCAGCCCAGCTCAGCAGCACAGACACAGCACAAGGACTTTAATCACCCTCTGGGGCTTTGTGCTCAGGCCCTGAACATCAGTCCCTGAGAGGGAGCTGAAGAAACCTCTCCAGAACTCCAAGTCAGAGTCCAACTCCAAAGTTTCTTTCACTTTTAATGGGTCCCACTGAGGGACACAACTGAGAAAGTGTCCCCAGCCCCAGGCAGAGCAGAGAACTGCAGGCAGTGATGACAGCTGGGGACAAAGAGAAGCCAAGTCTTGGTGCCCTGGGGCACAGCAGGGTCTGTGCCACCAAGGGCTGGGAGGAGACACCTTGTCCTGAGGCACTGGGGCCTCCTGGCACAGCCCCAGCCAGGCTGGGCACTGTCAGCCCCTTGTCCTGCCCTCAGCATCCCCCCCTAGCCCACATCCCAGTGGCCTCAAGGATCTGCTGGAAGGAGTCCCTGGGGAGCCTTGCTCAGGAATGGCCCTGGGGGCTCCTGAATGCTCCCAGGGACTGCAGGGTTTTCAAAGGACTTTGGGTTTGGCTTTTGCCTTGGAGCCTCTGAGAGGTGTGAGCAATCATGGCCTCCAATTACCTGCTGTAATTAGTCCCTGGAGAGGCTTTGTCTGTAACAACACTCAATGGGCTCATTAATGCTTCAAGGTACTTCAGTTCTTTTAAGGTACTTGGTGTTTCCCTTTTGATACAGACTGTGTGAGAGGTTTGTGCCATCATGGCCCCAATTATCTGCTTTAATGAGTCCCTGGAGAGCTTTGTACTGACACTCCGTGGGGCTCATTAATGGTTTGAGATACTCAAGATGTTTAAGGTAATTTGGAATTTCCTTTCCACACTGAGTGTCTGAGAGGTTTATCTGACATCCTGGCCTCCAATTTTTTCCTCCAAGGAGTCCATGAGGAGCCTGTGTTGGGGATGGACCTCAATGGGACCCATTCATGCTTTGAGACACTTTGGGGTTTTCCTCTTACTTAGACTCCTGGAAAGGTTTCTGCAATCTCCTCCCAGGCCCTGATGTTCCAGAGCTCAGCTCCAAATGCACCACAGGGCTCATTAGGATCAAACAAGTCCTGATAAACTATGGCTCTGCCTTCATTTCCCTCTGCTCTCGTGCAGTTCATCAGGGAGGTTTCTGTAGTGGTTTTGGTTCACCAATTTGAGGTTTCTTGGTCAGTGCATCAATTAGTGTGGTTGGTTCAGTGTTGGCTAATTACCAGTGCACTCACTGGAATATACTTGCTCATTTCCTGTTGTAAGATAGGAGTAGGAGTAAGGCAAAGTAGGCTCAGAACTTTAAAAGGGTATAAAGAAAATGGTAATAACAGTAGCTAAAAGAAAGAGCAATAAGAATCAGAACAAAACTTTCAGAACACTTCTCCTCTCCCTACAACCTTTTCTTTCTTACTGACAATGTAAGGAGACAAAAACCTAAAAATTTCAGTCTGTTTACCACCTCTACAATATTGGTTTTTTCAGTTCACTTATGGAGAGAAGTTCCTCTTGTTAATGTCGGGGAGATTTCTCCACAAGAAAACTGTTCTCTCATGGCTTTTAATTTCCACGAATAGCAGCCACCTGGAAAAATTTGTCAAGTCCCTCCCATTTTTCACATCTTTTCCCACAGCTGTGTTTATGTGCCATGTCAACTTGTGGGGTACTACTTTGAAGGTGAGCTGTTTAAGAGCAGAGGTTCTCTTCATCTATTTCTGAAATCATTTTCATCTCTGGGAACAGAGGTCTCTTGTCTCCCTGAGGGCACAGGGTCTCATCACTCTGCTCTCTGTACAAACTTCTCATGGGATCACAGCTACTTCAACATTTGCTTACTTTAGCATGGAGGCCTTTGCTGAACAAGTCATCTCCCCATACTTTTCAATCATAGGGAAAAAGAGAGTCTGATGTATCAATTACATCCTTCTCCATAGCATTACAAGAGGATTTTAGCCCCAAGATCAAGGCATCTCCTCATCCCTCCCATTTGGGGCTCAGCTTCCTCTTCACGGACCTCGGTGTGTTCACGTTGCCCCTCTCTGTGCCTGCACTTTGTCCTTTTCTCTCACTCGAGGGAGGATGGAAGCACTGACAGAGTTCATATCTCACCTGGGCCTGCAGATGGTTCCGTGACCCCGGCTGGGCTCGGTCCTTGGGCCGGAGCTGTTTTACCATGGAGGTTTCTGCAGCGGCTGCGCTGGGGCTGTGTCAGGATGGGCCGCGCTGGGGCAGGGCCAGGATCTCAGCAGCCAGGCCAGAACACAGCAGCAGCACGGCCGGGGGCCGATGGCTTCTCCTCCCCCTGCCTGGGGGTTGTGGGTGAACCCCAACGGTGGCAGAACCTTGGCCGAGCCGGCCCGGCCCGGGGCTGCTCCTGGGGCCCGGCGGATCCTGGCTCGGCCCGGGCTGGTGGCGGGGCAGGGCTCAGCAGTGCCCAGATGTTGGAACTGCAGCCATGGCCCGGCCCGGCCTCGGCCCCGCGGCCTCCCCTGCCCTGCCCGGCAGCCAATGGGGCCTGGCGGGGTCCCTGGGAAGGGGCCCGGCCCCACGGCAGGAGCCGCCTGGGCTGCCCTGGCTGAGACGGGGCTGGGTCAGCCTTGTTACCTCTGTGCCAGCCAGAAGGGAAAGAGACCCTCCCAGGCTTTTTCATCTTTACCGTGTGTCTTCACAGGGCCGTGTACAGTTTCCTTAGTGGTTTAACAGATTCTCAGTTCTCAAACCTAATTACTGATTGGTTTTTTTTTTTTTTGTCAGACACAGAGGAAACTGCTAGCATCTTCTCTTAGAACATCAGTTTTGTGATGCAAAACCACCACAAGAGCAGCGCAGAGCACAGAGCTCCTTTGTCCACATGTAGTGGTCATGTGCCCAAGGCCTCAGACCCCTCCTTGAGAGATCTCTGGGCCCTCTCCAAGGTGTTTCAAAATGAAAACTTTCCGCTCATAGTCTAAGAAAATCACCAAGAGGACAGGGCCAGCCTGACCTGTTTGTCTTGGCTACTTTTGTCTGGGAGCAATCCTTGGATATACGGAATTTGGGAGGCTAAATTTTAATTTTTGCCATGGTCCCTTGGCAAGAAGGTCGGTTCTTTTCCATAGGAATGAAGGAACAGAGCCCCAGTGTTTCAGGGGCAGATGAGAGGTGCCCACCAGAGGCCAAGGCCATCCAGAGCTGGTAGGTTTTGTTCTGAGATACCCGTGCGTACAGAAAATTTTTTAGGGACAGTACCAAGTTTGGAAATGGGAATCAGAAAAGAGTGACAGATCTTTTCAATAGCAAGGACAGTGCGAAGCCTCAGTGCTCCAGGAGCTGATGAGAGGCAGCCCTTGACATCCCAAGACCAGCCAGACCTGTCAGGTGGCCCCTGGGAGGCCAAGCCAGCCAGACCTGTTCCATGTTCCTTTGGTTCCAGGGGCCCCACAGTGTTCCAATGGTCCCTTGCTTCCATGAGGCCCTAGAGTGTCATAATGCCCCCTTGGTGACACCAGGCCCTGAAGGGTCACAATGGTCTCCATGGTTCCATCAGTCCCCATAGAGCCAGAATGGTCTCTGGGTCCATGAAGCCCCACTGTGTCACCATGGCCCCTTGGTTCCACGGGCTCCAGTGGTGCCACAATGATCCCCTTGGTTCCATGGGCTCCAGTGGTGCCACAATGATCCCCTTGGTTCCATGGGCTCCAGTGGTGCCACAATGATCCCCTTGGTTCCACAGGCTCCAGTGGTGCCACAATGATCCCCTTGGTTCCCTGGGCTCCAGTGGTGCCACAATGATCCCCTTGGTTCCCTGGGCTCCAGTGGTGCCACAATGATCCCCTTGGTTCCATGAGGTCTCCACAGTGTCCCAGTCATCTCCATGGGAAGGAAAGAACCCAGCTCCAGTGTTGCAGGGGCAGTCACCAGAGGCCAAGGCCAGCCAGCCTTGATGGCACTGGCAGATTTTGAGGTAGGCCGGAACCCCGGACAGAGAAGGGGGTGAAGGGAGTGGAAGCGGGCACAGCCCCTGCAGGAACGGAGGGGTGGAGAAGCACTGAGATGTCCTGGGCAGCCCCTCCAGAGAGAGAGAGAGCCTGTGCCACCTTGAAATTTGATGTCATGTGCTGGCCAGCAGAGGAGAAAGAGAAGGGAGGCAGAAGGTGCCCAGCTGTTGGAGTCCTGGGCAGGCTGCTGTGAGATTTCAGCTGACCTGAGGGCAGCAGAGCTGGAGATTTTACCCCTTCCTTAGACAAAAAAGACTTTGGCAAACACTAATCCTTGATCTGAAAGAGAAGAGAGACAGCCTGGGACTTGAGATGTCAGGAGAAGATGGGAAAGAATCCTAGGTAGGGAGAGATCATGGAGTGGCCTTTGGCTGGACTTTTTCTTGTGTAGCCATAGACTGAACCAATTTTCCTGTAACATAGACTGCATTTAGGGGGAGGCAATGGCTTGAGCCCAGAGAGTGACCTGCTGCAGTGATTGCCAGTGCAGGAGTGGGAGTGACCTTCTGCAGTGACACCATGTGCAGGAGTGAGAGTGACCTGCTGAAGTGGTGCCATGTGCAGGAGTGAAGGGAACAGAGAAAGGTGAGGAGGGTGTGGTGGTGCCCTCTGTCTTCAGGGAAGAAGAAGATCTCTGTTCTCAAGACCCTCAGCCCCAGGGGAGGTGAAAATGGGGGGGACTGTTGTCCCAAAATGAGAAAAAATGTCATTCTTTGGTACTTGGCAAAGGATCCTTTAAAGGAAACCTGTAAGCAGTTTTGGTCCATGGACAGTGGTGAGAGCATGGAAGGAGGAGGTCACAATGGGAGATTTTCTCTGGGCAGTGCCATGTGTGACATGGAAACATAAGAGGTTTCAACTGTGCTTCCTGTGGAAGACTACGGTACAAGAGAGACTCCTCTCTCCCTTGATGAATTGAGAATTGATTACCTGAGAGGTGGTAACTTGACTGAGAATCCAAGGTTTTGTCTCACTGTGCTTTGGTGGAAATTGAGTGAGGGGAGGAGGAATGTTTTGGAAAATTTTCATTTTGAATTTTGGGTGTTTCTTTTATTATAGTGTAGGTTTGTGGGATTCACACTCTCTGCACGTGAGAGAAGCAGTGAGAGAAGCAGAGAAGAGAATGATCAAAACAATTCTTACCTCATTTGCTGCACCTGTGTTTGTGCACAAGTGGAATGCATTGTGGAAAATTGTTCACCTGAAGGAATTTGCTTGATTGGATTCTGGTGTGTTTTGTTTTCGTGACCAATCTCTGAAAGCTGTTGGTCAGGAGACAGTCAGGAGATGTGGTGGAGTTGAGTGCTTGTGCAGTTTCAGTTTAGATGTACTGTAATATAGTGTAATATAGTATAGAATATTATAGTATAAAAAAGTAATTAATTAGCCTTCTGATATCATGGAGTCCTCCTCATCATTCCTCCCTGCCACGGGAGTCACCTTGAATCCAATAGAGGTTAATAGAGTTTTTTCCTTTATTTCTAAGCTTGAGCCTGCTCTGCTCTCTTTCTGGTCGCATCTCACAGCAGCCATTTGAGAAAGATATATTTTCATGGGTGCACTGGCATTGCACCAGTGCCAACCCATGACACAGAGAAAGGCCAGAAGGGCAGGGAAGACACCAGGAATTGGTCACATTTTCTCCTGTCACAACCGTGACTCAGGGAATGGGATTAAACCTGGAAAGGCTCAGGCACATTACTGATCTCCTGCTGCCTAAGGAAAGAAAGAAAAATGAAGATAGTTTGTCCCTTTTTGGGTTCTCCAGTTCAAAAAAGACACTGAGTCAACCAAGAAGGCTGGGAAAGCCGGATATACAAGGATTTACAAGGGGAAGCTGGGAGTAGAAGATGTGCCCGTACTCATGGTGAAAGAAAATCCTGTTATTGGATGAAACTCCCTAAGGGAAGGATCCCTTAAGAGAAGATGGATCCCAGCTCTTGGAGATACTAACATTTTGACTGGAAATTGTGTGACCTGAACTGCTTGGCTCTATTTGGAACAAGGTTTTGGACTGGTTACTTCAAAAGAGGATATCCAATCTAAATTATTCTCAAGTTTTATGTAAAGGGTTCCATCTGAACTGGGTCAGCAAAATCTTCCTCCAGAGCCAGTGGATGTGGAATTTTGGATATAAAATCCAGTGGCTTCACTGAATATTGCTCCATTTTTTAGAACTTTAAATATTTACCTCAAACAGAAGAAGAAAGGCTCCAGAGAAGACACCAAATGTAAAAAAAAAAAATTAAAAATTCTCTTTTTTCCTGTTTATCCAGTCTCCGTACTTTCTCTCTACTATTCTTCATTTTCCTATGAATTTCTCAGCACCCTCTGTTTCCTTTTTCTATCCAACCCTCCTTTAAACTTTAAAGACTTTAAACAGCAGCATTTAAAGTCTCCCTGTTATGGTGTTAACATGTGTTTTGGGTTTGGGTGTCCCAGGACATACACTCCTGAAGAATACAAATTACTTTGTGCTGTTCCTGCTGTCTCCTGGAATGATTTCACCCCAGCCATAGGTGTGGGCATTTGCCTAAGGAACTAAAATCTGTCATGACATGCAGCACAAAATATAAATCCACCCACTGGGTCAGGCTTGGCTCAAGGTTCAGCCTAAAGTCCAGACTCTTCCACTCTGCACCAGCATTGAAGATGTGATTATGGAGAGATGCCTCTGCTTGAATTAAGGTGCCAAGGAGATCATCTACCAAAGTCAAAACCAGGGATTTTATTTAACAATAAATGTGGGGTAGAGAAATTGAAACAGATCAGAAACAGGAGAGTGAGAAGGGAAGAGGGGGAAAAGTGAGGGTGAGTGGATTGGGGAAGAGATCAAACAGTGGACAGTCCAGGACTCTTGTCTCCAGCAGTGTCCCACTGGTCTCTCCTCATCCTGTGCCTCTCTGCACTGGGGTCCTGGTGGTTCTTGTGGAGCTGAGGACCCCAGGCCATCCATCCAGCCATACCTTTCTCCGCTCTATTTTAAGGGCACCCAGGGAGGCACTTTCCTAGTTGCCCTGTGAAAGGAGAATGGTTTTGCCTTCATTTACCTGCAATGCTGAGGCGCAAGGAGCATTTCTCAGCTCCTGAACACCCCCTCCCTTGGGGGCAGGGTGGGGATGCACCCCCACAACGCAGCTCAGGCCTGAAGTCAGCTTCTGTGGAGTGCACAAGGCAGCACTGCCATGCTTCCTCAGCTGCCCCTCCCTGACCAGGCTGCCTTGCTGTTGGCTTGGGGCTGAGGGGCTGGGGCCAGCAGCAGGACCTACCTTTGGCAAGTGGTTGCCTTGGCCACCCCCCACCCATCCATCGGTGTGTGCCCAGGGTTGGTCTGTCCCTGCTGCCCTTAGCCCTGGGACCGGCCGCTGCCCCTGGGAGCTGGGCGTCCTCAGGGTGAGCCGGCATCTTTGGGCATGGTCCTGGTGCTGGCCCCGGGCTCACTGCTCTGGCTGCCCCCTGAGGCAGCTGAAGGAGAAAAGGCGGCGCAGAGCCCGCCGGGCCCTCTTGGCCATGGAGCGCCATGGCCGTTGGGCCGGCGGCTGCGGGACGGCTGCGCTGCCAGCGGGGCAGGCAGGAACTCTGCGTGCCAGGGGCTGGGCAGGCACCGGGCAAGCTCCTGCCAGGGGCTCATGCCAACAGGGCTTTTCCTGGGGAGGGGCAGCCTGGGCACGGCCAGCCTCCAGGCCTGCTTCTTCTGCCTCGTCCGCAGGGTCAGCAGGCAAGGCACAACCCACAGACACATTTGGGTCTTTGAGTAAGGCCCTGGGGAGGGGCTCGCTGGGCTGCTCGTTGCAGGGATTGCTGTCTGAAGGAAAAGCCAGTGGTTCTGCTTCCTCGTCTTGCAGAGGGAGAGACAACGGGCTCTCTGGCTCGCTGTCACTCTCTCCTGCCACTGCTCTGTTTTGGAACTCTTCTCCTTCCCACACTTCCAGGAGCTCGTCTAGAAAGACAGGGGATGGTGAGCCACCGGGGACAGGGCACAGGCCTGCCAACAGGTCAAGATGCAATCTCTGCGGTTTTTTCTCTCTCCTGCCAAGTCCTTGGCAAAAGCATCGCAAGACAACAAGTTCTCTGAAACAGGCACAGCTCAGCCAGCAATTGGTCAAGAGACACAAGTTCTGAGGACATTTGTGTCTCTCCTGTGGCGTCATCAGTCACACTGCAAGTGCTGTGCAAGACAGAGGGGCCTGCAGCTGGCTCCAGGGTGAGGCTTGATGCATCCTTGAGGATGCACTTGGACCTCATGGGGCTTTCTGTGTCATCCAAGGAGGAGAAGATGGCTCTAAACATCTCTGTGTGGGCTTTGTCTTCCAGCTCCTCCAGCTCCTCCCTCTTTTCATGCAGGCACTGCATCAAAGCCTCCTCATCCTCTGGGCACAGCCGCTTGTGCCATGCAATTTGCTCGGCTGGCTGACGAATTCCCTCTGCCTCTTGGCGGGCACTTAGCCACTTGGCAGTTCTCAAGATGGACTTGATGGACCTGTTCTCACTCAGGTATGGGCCCAGGCCTCCAAACAGGTCACTTCAGGTGTTGCCCCCACGCCCTTCCTGCACCTTGATGAGCTCCTCTATCTCTGAGCACCCCAGGTGCTTCCAAGCCGGCTGGGTCCCTGTGTGGATCTGCAGGCCATGTGCAGGTTGCACGGGTGGCAGGTGATGGCCCTGCCTTGCCACTGAGCCACGCCAGAGCCCTTCTCTTTTCCTTGCCAGGGAAGGAGTTTCCCAGGCCCCACCATGTCATGATTCTCTCGTACAAGCGGGGGTCATGATGGTTCATTAATTGATCTCAGAGTGCAAAAAACAACACGGAGAGGGGATTTCAGTATTAATCAAAACAAATGCACCTTTTATTGAGTGCCCACAGCAAATGAGATAGGATTTAGAAAGGAGATAAAGAGAGAGAGGGGAAAGGGCTATAGCTACCAGACATAAAGATTCAGTCCTTGTGGACCAGCCAATAGATCTGCCTTGTCACATCGGTGAGAAAATCTCAAAGACTTGGTTAACTCAGGGGGCTATTACAGTCCTCCGCCGAGGAGAGGAACAGGTAAAAGACAATGAAAGTCTCTTAAAATCTCTGAGGAAGAGCAGGTACAGTGAAGAATAAGTGTATTGAAGCTATCAAGGGGGAACAGGTCATATTCTCAGCAGTGAGTGAGGGCAATTGTTTTCTTGGTCCAACAACCACGTCTGGGCAAACATCTCACGTTGATCAGGCCAGCCTCCCCTTGTGTTAGGATTATAGGGGCCTCAGTCTCAGTCCTTGGGAGGGGGCTTCCATCTCTGTCCGTCACGGTGGTCCTGAAGCAGATGAAGGATTTTCCATGGGTGACCACCAAAGTTACCCCAGAAAGTTCATTTGGCCAAGAGGTGGGGAAATTAATGGGCTATTGTCATGAACCAGGTGCAAGCTTATAGGGTGAGTCGCTCCTTTGCCAGCCCCCTGCTCAAAGCAGCATACCTTGGTGGCACTGCAAACACACCTGCGAACAATCCCTTGGCGAGCATCTACCTCAGCCAGGCCAGGACTCAGGGTCCCAGTCTCTGTCCTTGCAACAGTCGTGAGGCAAATGAGGGAAACTTTGGACTATCTCTTACAGCATCTGAAAAAAGTGACAGTTCTTTTCCATGGCAAGGAAAGCACGGAGCCCCAGTGCTCCAGGAGCTGATGAGAGGCAGCCCTTGACATCCCAAGATCAGCCAGACCTGTCAGGTGGCCCCTGGGAGGCCAAGCCAGCCAGACCTGTTCCATGTTCCCTGGGTTCCATGGGGCCCCACAGTGTCCCAATGGTCCCTTGTTTCCAGGAGGCCCTGAGGTGCCATAATGCCCCCTTGGTGACACAAAGCCTTGAAGGGTCACAATGGTCTCCAAGGTTCCATCAGGCCCCACAGAGCCAGAATGGTCTCTGGGTTCCATGAAGCCCCACTGTGTCACCATGGCCCCTTGGTTCCATGGGCTCCAGTGGTGCCACAATGATCCCCTTGGTTCCCTGGGCTCCAGTGGTGCCACAATGATCCCCTTGGTTCCATGAGGTCCCCACAGTGTCCCAGAGATACACATGGGAAAGAAAGAACTCAGCTCCAGTGTTGCAGGGACAGTCAGCAGAGGCCAAGGCCAGCCAGACGTGACGGTACTGGCAGATTTTGCTTTGAAGCAGCCCTTGGATATACACAATTTCAGAGGTGGAATCTTCAGACAGGGAAACCTGGAGTAGAAGGATTGTTCTTCTCCATAGAAAAGAAAGCATGGAACAGTGATTCAACGGTGACATTTGGGGAATCTGTGGGGGATATTGGAGATCCTTTCTGCACCTCATGACCCAACAGGGGCATGACTAATAAAAGCTTCTGGATGCTTCCACTCTGCCATGATGGGAGCCCCTGTGAGTGCCTTGTATATCCCGGCTCTTTGGCAGCTTGGGGACTCCTGGGATGTCACCGTGGAGCCCCCGTGAGTGCCTGTGACAGATCGGTGCCTTTGCAGCCCAAGGTCCCCTGGGATGTCACCATGGAATGGCTGTGACTGCCTCTGACCACACAGCTCTTTACCATCCCCGGAAATCCCTGGGAGGTCTCCATGGAGCCCCTGTCTCTGCCTGTGCTATTCCAGCTCTTGAACAGCCTGGAGACTCTTGGAAAATCCCCATGGAACCCCACTGAGGGCCTGTGACAAATCTGAGCCTTAGCAGGCAACCATCACCAGGATCCATTGCTATGGTCAGTTTCCATGGCAACCATCACCAGCCCCCTGTTGCTATGGTCAGTTTCCATGGCAACCATCACCAGCCCCCTGTTGCTATGGTCAGTTTCCATGGCAACCATCACCAGTCCCCTGTTGCTATGGTCAGTTTCCATGGCAACCATCACCAGTCCCCTGTTGCTATGCTCAGTTTCCATGGCAAACATCACCAGCCCCCTGTTGCTATGCTCAGTCCCTTGGCAGCTCCATGGAGACCCCATGCCATGGGTGGTTGCCATGGACATCAGCTCAGGCCAGCAGCCAGAGACCGTTGCCATGGCAACCATTTGCAGTCCCATCCCCAGCGTCATGGGATCCCAGAATCAGAGAACTGGCTGAGTTGGGAGGGACCCATCAGGATCCTTGAGTCCAACTGCTGGCCCTGCACAGGACACCCCAACAATGCCAGCCGGGGCCTGGCAGCGCTGTCCAAACGCTGCTGGAGCTCAGAGAGCCCTGGAGCTGGGACCCTTCCCTGGAGAGCCTGGGCAGGGCCCCAGCAGCCTCTGGGGAAAAACCTTTTCCTGAGATCCAACCTAAGCCTGCCCCTACTCGGCTGCAGCCATTCCCTCCACTCCTGTCCCTGGGCACCAGAGGGAAGAGGTTCCCTCAGCCCCAGCCAGGGACCCGCTCCCAAGGCTGTTGCCATGGCCACCAGGGCTGGGACCAGCTGGGATGCTCGGTTTTCATGGGCTGTGGTTCAGGAATGGGGTTTCCCAATTTCCTGCTCCGGCTAAAACCACGCTGCCCTCACTGCCCTCTCACCTCCCATGGAAAGCACAAAAGGCAAAGATCCTGGGCTGGAATAAGAATAATTTATTGGCAACAGAAACAAGATGAAGAACAAACAAGAACAGGAACAATAATGATAACAGAAGGGATAAGAAAAACTATTTACAGGGAAAACTACAATATCAACGGCTGGCTCTTCCTGCCCATGTATTTCCTCCTGCCTGGAAAGGACACCCTTCTCCTCAGGGAGAGAGAGAGAGAGAGAGAGTCCCTTTCCTGTCCCTGGCAATGACCTGAGGTGAGAGTGAACGTAATGTCACGGCCACGGCCAGACCCTCATGTTCTTCAATCCCACATCATGCCACTGGCAGGGGCAGGAAAAGGTACAGGTGTCTTTCCAGCATGGATCATGGGGAACACGGTTAACCTGGGCTCTTCCCAACGTGGGACCTCCAATAGGGGATGAAGCTGGAGCAGTGCATGAAGAGCACTGCAGTGGGGGCATTTGAAGGGCTTCCCTTACCAGTGCATCCGTTGGTGTCTGGTCAAGTGACAGCTCTGGGTGAAGCTCTTCCCACAGTGGGGACACTCGTAGGGCCTCTCCCCAGTGTGGATGCGCCGGTGCCTGATGAGGCTGGAGTTGTGCTTGAAGCCCTTCCCACAGTCGGGGCAGCGGAAGGGCCTCTCCTCTGTGTGAATCCGCTCATGAAGGAGTAGACTGGAGCTAGTGTGAAACCTCTTCTGACATGTGGGGCACTCGTAGGGCCTCTCCCCAGTGTGGATGCGTTGGTGCCTGACGAGGTGTGAGCTGCAGCTGAAGCCCTTCCCACATTCCCCACACTCGAAGGCCCATTCCCCAGTGTGGATCATCTGGTGGCGGATCAGGTCAGAGCTCTCCCAGAAGCTCTTCCCACACTCCAAGCACTTGTAGGGCTTCTCTTCCAAGAGGTTCTGCTGTGGTGATTTGTCCTCCCTGGTCTCCATGCTCAGCTCCTTGTCTGGGGGAGGAAGGAAAAGGAGAGGATGGGATTTGCCTCCGTGTCACAGGGAAGGGGAAGGAGATCCCCCCCAGTACAGCCCCAGCAGGACAGCGTCAGCAGCAGGGTTGTCCTGCAGCTGGGGGCCGTGCTGGGCTGGGAGATGGAGCAGGAGAGAGGGGGAAAGGGGCACTGACTTCCTCCACACCTGCCTGGCTGTCCTCGGGCATTGTGTCAGTTTGAAAAGACAGGTGTATTCTAATGACGGCAGGAGCCTCCCTTGAAAATAGAAAATTTTAACTTCCTCCCTTGGAAATATAATTTTCAAAATAAGGGGCTGTCAAGAAAAGCTATGAGAATAGGAATAACAGTTCTTTAGCAGGAAAATTAAAATTACAAATGCAATAGTACTAAAAAACTACTTACAGAGTCAGAGTACCACCTGACACGCTGTGGGTCAGGGTGTTGGTAGCACTCCCGTTAAATGGTGGCTGCCGTCCTCCCGCAGTGACAGATGTGGTTTTGTTGGAGCAGGGATCCTCTAGAAGGGTGGAGTTCTCCTCTGGAGGTCCAGTGGTGGTATCGATGGGCCTGGTCTGCCTCTGGGATCCAGTGGAGCTGAAAGCTGTTCTTCTGGGAATCCTGTGGGAGAAGGCTGACTCTGTTGTTCTCATTCTCAGTTTATATCCAGGTAGGAATGCTTGGCTCCTCCCTCTGGGCGGAGCACCTCACAATGGGATGATGGAATTTCTAGCAGTCCCGCAGTGACACTCAATGGCCCATTACCAGAAGATATCTCCTCAGAGGGAGGATTCCTTGTGGAAGAGATAAAGTAAACTGCTCAATTAACAGATGATAACTGCCCCACCTTTAACAGCTGGTAATTGTATACACACCCAGCTAAACCTGAGACACTGTTCCAGCCTTGGAAAGCAGGATTTGGTACCAGGACTTGTTAGGGAATGCAACCTTGACTGAAGGCAGAGACAGATTCTCCAGAGCCTGCAGCCAGAAATGGAGAGTTGAGTGATAATAATTTGAACATCTTCTCTTTTGGAATAATTTTCTAATGATTTTTTGCTTTGCCTATCTAATACTTTTGTAATCTTTTTGCAAATTTTCATTATCTAAATTACGCTGTTCCTGAAGTTAAGTTGGTGTCTGTGTCTTTGGTGCTGACCCTGCTCACTGGCGAAACAGGGCCCCATCCTGCCTAAGTCTTACCTGGGAAGACAAAAACCCTCACTCCAAATGTCCCCCCTTCCTCTTTGTTCCCCCACATTATACACTGATCATGATGTCCTGTGGTCTGGGGTGTCCCCGGGGTCAGTTGGGGTCACCTGTCCTGGCTGTGTCCCCTCCCAACCTCCCCCACAGCCCCAGCCCCTCTGCAGCGTGGCTGGACGAGGGGCAGGACAGGCCTTTGCTCAGTGTGAGCTCAGCAAGAACAAAACCATCTCTGCGTGCTCAGCCCTGTGCTCAGCACCCGGCCCCCACATTTCCTCCCCTCCCAGCCCGGACCCCCCTTTCCCACCCCTCTGCAGCACCGGCTGCTGGGTGGGGGGAGCCCCCGATCGGCCCCAGGGGTGGGCAGGGGGCTCAGGGACCCCCTGGTGCGGATCTGTCTCCCCGGCCCGAGCCCCAAATTCCACTCCAGGGGCCGCTGGGCTCTGCTGGTCCGCCTAGCAACCAGTGAGTCATTGGCGAGAAAATCTCTGGTTGGCTGGAAATTGTTTAGTGCGTTCTCTGATTGGCTGGAATTGTGAAAGGCGCTGTGCCCTGGGAGTGTCCCTGGGAGCTGCGGAGTCTGGGCCGGAGCCTTTTCCTCTTTCTTTCTCTCCCTCTGAAACCTCTTCCCTGTTTCTTTCTGTCCCTCTGAGACCACTTTCTTATTTCTACCACTTTCTTATTTCTTTCTCCTCCACCCCCCCACCCGCCCCCCGCCCCAAAGACGTCTTTACTATTTCTCTCTCTCTCTGAGACCTCTTCTGATTTCTTTCTCTCCCTCTCTCCTTCCCAGCCAAGAAAAGATGTTCCTGCCCTTGAAGGCAAAGCTCTTAAGAAGGACCCAAAAGCCAAATGGAGCAAGATCTTACAGTGACATTTCACTGCCAGCCTTTATAACTTCACCCGTGGTTGTTGTAGCTCGTGGATTGGGAATTAAATTAGGGCAGGGTCTTTGGTGGGAGCTGCCCTGGGTCAAGAGAGACACTGAGAGGGAAATAGAGCAGGCAGAGAAAGGCAGAAGAGAAAGGAGGACACAAACACAATCAGCTGAGAGGGTGGCACTCTGAAACAGAAACTGGAACTGGCTGAAAATGAGTGGGACAGAAAGAAATAATTTTGTCACTTTATTTCCTATCAGAATACAATTTCCACCCTTTCTCAAAACCTTCTCCCGGTGCCATTAGCAGGGCTATCAGAAAGGTTTTCATTCTGAGTGGATGTTCCAGGCTGCAGCCACAAGCAAACAGGGAACGGGGATTTTCCTGCTCCTGGGGAGTTTGACATCCTCAGTGGAGGATGAAATAAACAGGGCAGGAGATCTTTCTCCTTTTTAATGCCTTTATTAAAAGTGATCAGCAGAGGATGGGGGGTTGACAGGTCCATGGTTCCCTGCAGTGGCTCCCAGAGAGTGACTCGGAAGAGGAGGAAAGTGCAGCTCTGTCCCCTGGGGGGGGCAGAGCCGGGAGTCCCTTCCTCACGAGGGCAGTGGGGGTATACCCCGGGTTCGGTTTGGTTTGCCGGTTCAGGAGTCCTGGACCCGACTGACTTCTTTTTTAACCGGGGCGAGGAGTGCCCAAGGTTTTTAGCATCTCTGCTGGCTTCGGACCTTGCCCCTTCTGTCCGAACACCACCTTGACCTCTCAGTTCTGCTTTGGCTCGTCTCTTTTGGGATTTGGTTGGGGTCCCGTCCCATTGCATGGTTTTGAGATAAATTTTCATGTCTCCTGAGATTCCCCCTCCCTTCCCGCAATCCCGGGTTGGGGGGGGGGGGGGGGGTTGTCATCCTCTTGGCAGCAGGCAAGGGTGGTACTGAAAAAAATAATTCTCCACAATAGAGGGTTAACGACGATACTCAACAGGTGATTACAACATTTAACCAACAAAGGAACTCTTGGCCAGCGATCAGTTCCCAGCTTAACTTTAAACTCTGCAACCCTTTTCTTAAAAAAAAACGGGTAACTCTATTTAAACCATAACAAAGGAGAGGAAGAGGCACGAGAAGAAAAGGGCAGCTGGGCTTCATCCTTCCACAGGAAAGAGGAGGAGGGAAATCTCTTGTCCTGTCTGCAGCTGCTCCCACAGGGATGTGAGGGCTGATCCCAGAGCCCCAAGGGTCACAGTCAGGGCTGCCCTCAGGGAATGCTCGCCTGGTATTGAGGGACAGCATGGGAGCACCTGGATCTTGGAGCACCCAGCTGCCCCCCATGTTTGAAGGTACCTGAGGAGGGCTGGGACAATGCCAGGGGCATCCTGCAGTGACATCCCCCTGTCCTGTTCTGTGTGACCCTGATCCTGGTCTCAGTCTCACTCCACATTTAGACACACTCACAGTTCTGTATTTAATCCCATCCCAGTGCCAGACTCGTCTAGCCCCAGACCCAATCCCAACCCCAGCCCTAAAGCCAATCCCATGCCTAGCCTTAACCCCAATCCCAGCTCTAATCCAAATCTCAGCCCCAAATCCAAGCTCAGCTCCAATTCCAGCCCCCTCCTAAATCCTCAGCCCCAAACCAAATCCCAGGTTCAGCCCTTCTGGGGGTTTGGGGGTGTCTCTGTCCCTCTGACCCCGATGATGTTTGTGTGGGGTCACACCAGGGCTGAGAGGGACAGAGACCCCCCCCCAGCCTCCCCAGGTGTGAGAAGGTCGGAGAGCCCCTCCAGCCCCGAGCACCCTCAGCGGTGAGAGGGACACAGAGCCCCTGGTCCCCAGCCCTGCACAGGTATTCCCTGAGGCCAGAGGGATGGAGACCCCCCGAGCTTCCCCCGGGGCGAGGGGACAGAGACCCCTGAGCATCCCTGGGCTGAGAGGGACAGAGACTGCCCCTGAGACAGGGGTGTGGGGGAGGGAGACTCCCCCCCCCCCACCAGGCATTCCCTGGGGTGAGAATGATGGAGAGACCCCCTGGGGAATGGCCTGGGGTTACAGGGACATGCCCTGGGGAATAGCCTGGGGTGAGAAGGACAGGGATACTCCCTGGGGAATGGCCTGGGGTGACAGGGACAGGGACAAACCCCCCAAGCCCCTCCCAAGCATCCCCAAAGGCGAGAGGCACAGAGACCCCTCGAGCATCCCCTGGGCCCTGGAAAAAATAAACTCAGGAAAAATCAAACTTAACTCTGCATAAAATACTTTGATGAATATTTGATTTTCCCACAAGTCACATTTGATGAAAATGCAAGAACATCCCAAACATGAATAAACCAACAACAGAAGCAATGATGATGGCAATTCCAAGTTTCATTGGTTCCTGCACAGCTCCAGCTCAGCTGCTAGTAGGTTCCAATAAAAGAAAAGGGGAAATTTGGCCCTATACAGATTATTAAAAGGAAGGGGAAGCTCTGTGTAGCTGTCACAAAGGTGACAGGGAGAAAGAGAAAAATGATTCTCACATTTGGCAAAGCCCCGGAGCCTGTGAATTCTGGAGTTTTTGGGAATTAAGCTACTTGAGCTGGGCTTCTTATGGGACTTTTTGCAGCCTTGTGTTCCTTACCATGGGGTGAACGAACCTTGTCAGTCTTGCTGGTATCATTTGCTCCCTTTCCTCCAGAAGAACAACAAAATATTTTCTTTACACTGGCCACCCACAACAGCCATTTTCCTCATCAGTTCTCCCATTAGTCGCTCTGAGGAAACAGCGTCCAAGTTTCCAGGAGTTCCTCCAGTAGAGCCACGACCTGCTCAGAGGAGGGAACCATGCTGTTGTCAAAGGCACATGGGGTCAGAGAACAGTGCCTAAACTCACTGTCTCAAAATAATATTGCAAACTGGTTAAGAATATTGATAGAGAGATGCCTCTGCTCCGATTAAGGTGTTAATGAGACCAAATCCAACATGGATTTTATTGAACAGTAAATGTGAGGTAGAGAGAGAGATAGAAAGAAAGAGAAAAGGGGGGAGAACAAGGGAGTGACAGGGACAGAGACCACCCCTGGGGCAGGGCAAGTGTGACATTGTCCCCTGTGTGTGTGGCCTTCCCAGGGTGGGGGTTTTACACCTGAGCCAGTCTGGGTAAGGGGGGTGGTGCTCACCCCTCCCCGAGCAGAGATTACTCCACAGTTTCAGGTTGCAATGTAAGATGTAACCAAAAACATGTTTTCAATCACCATCTCCACAAACTGCTATAAACAGGTGGGGCAGAGTTCTTTATCTCTTCCATGACTCACCCCTGATAATGCCCTCCAGGGGAGATATCTTCTGTGAATGGGCCATTGAGTGTCACTGCTGGACTGATAAAAATACATCCTCCCATTGTGGGATGCTCCGCCCAGGGGGAGGAACCAAGCATTCCTACCTGGATATAAACTGAGGCTTACAAGACCAGGAGCACCTTGCCTACCGCATTCCCAGAGGACAAGAGCTCCATAACCACCCCTGGACCTTCAGAGGAAGACCAGACCCTTCTACAGGATCACTGCTTGGACAGAATCACGTTCATCACTCCAACAGGACTGCAGCCACCATTTAATGGGACTGCTACCGGCTCCCTGACCAACAGGGTGTCGGGTTATATCCTGACTCTGTCAGTTTAAGGCAGTCTTTCTGTATCATTGCCTTGATCTTAATTTTCTTATTAAATTGTAATTCTTGCTTAGACTCTCCCACAGGTTTGCCCTTAAACCAGTACAAAACTCAATGTTCTCATCCCTTGTTTTCCTCCCAAAACAGGATATCTCATTCCCAAACGTTCGCCAGATAGAGGAGGAGGCTGCGAGGAAGATGAGGATGCCCCAGGACACCCAGGCAGGTGAGGAGGAAGTCAGTGCCCCTTTTCCCCTCTCTCCTGCTCCATCTCCCAGCCCAGCATGGCCCCCAGCTGCAGGACAACCCTGCTGCCAATGATGTCCTGCCGGGGATGCACTGGGGGGAATCTCCTTCCCCTTCCATCTGGCACACAGGCAAGTCCATCCTCTCCTTGTCCTTCCTCCCCCAGGGAAGGAGCTAAGGATGGTGATCAGGGAGGACCAATCCCTACAGCAGAACCACATGGAAGAGGTGGTTTTGAGCGGCTCCATGGCACAGGAATCCAACATGGAGGAAATGCTAGAGAGATCCCCCATGAGGAGGGGCTACCAACCCAGCCCAGGGTGCTCTGAGGAGGAAAGACCTGCCCTGAGCCAGGAAGGTGGACAGAGCTTCAGCCAGAGCTCGGACCTGGTGGTCCATGAGCAGCTTCTTGATGGGGAGAAGCCCCACAAGTGCTTGGAGTCTGGGAGGAGCTTCAGGCAGAGCTCTGACCTTATCCAGCACCAGATGATCCACACCAGGGAATGGCCCTACGAGTGTGGGGAGTGTGGGAAGGGCTTCAGCTACAGATCCACCCTTCTGACCCACCAACGCATCCACACTGGAGAGAGGCCCTACGAGTGTCCCGAGTGTCAGAAGAGGTTTCACACCAGCTCCACTCTTGCCAGGCACCAGTGCATTCACAAAGAGGAGAGGCCCTTCCACTGCCCTGACTGCAGGAAGGGCTTCAAGCGCAACTCCCACCTCGTCAGGCACCAACGCATCCACACTGGGGAGAGGCCCTATGAGTGTCCCCAGTGTCAGAAGAGGTTTCACACCAGCTCCAATCTCCGCCTGCATGAGCGCATTCACGCAGAGGAGAGGCCCTTCCACTGCCCTGACTGTGGGAAGGGATTCAAACACAACTTCAGCCTCGTCAGGCACCGGCGCATCCACACTGGGGAGAGGCCCTACAAGTGCCCCACTTGTGGGAAGAGCTTCACCCAGAGCTCTGACTTGACCAGACACCAATGGAATCACCGGTAAGGGAAGCCCTGCCAATGCCCCAACTGCAGAAGAGTTTCATGCCCAGCTCCAGCTTCATCCCCTATTGGAGAACCCACATTGGGAGTAACTCTGGTGATCCATGTTCCCCATGACCTGTGCTGGGAAGACACCTGTCCGTGTTCTTGCCCCTGCCAATGACATGACATGGGATTGAAGCACATGTGGGTCTGGCCGTGGCCGTGACATTACATTCACTCCCACCTCAGGTCATTGCCAGGGACAGGAAAGGGACTGTCTCTCCCCGAGGAGAAGGGTGTCCTTTCCAAGGGGAAATACGTTGCTGGGAAGAGCCAGGCAGTTGTGTTGTAGTTTTCCCTGTAAATATTTTTTCTTATCCCATATATTATCTGTATTGTTTCTGTTCCTATTTGTTCTTTATCTTGTTGCTGTTCCCAATAAATTGTTCTTATCACAGCCTGAGATCTTTGCCTTTTGTGCTTTCCATAGAAGGCGGGAAGGCAGCAAGTGGCAGCACAGTTTTAGCGGGAGCAGGAAATTGGGGAATCCCCCTCCTGAACCCCAGCCAGTGGAAACCGAGCATCCCAGCTGGTCCCAGCCCTGGTGGCCATGGCAACAGCCTTGGGAGTGGGTCCCTGGCTGGGGCTGTGGGAACCTCTTCCCTCTGGTGTCCAGGGACGGGACTGAACGGAATGGCTGCAGCTGAGTCGGGGCAGGCTTAGGTTGGATGTCAGGAAAAGGTTTTTCCCCAGAGGCTGCTGGGGCCCTGCCCAGGCTCTCCAGGGAAGGGTCCCAGCTCCCGGGATCTCTGAGCTCTAGCAGCGTTTGGACAGTGCTGCCAGGCCCCGGCTGGCATTGTTGGGGTGTCCTGTGCAGGGCCAGCAGTTGGAATCGAGGATCCTGATGGGTCCCTCCCAACTCATCCAATTCTGTGGTTCTGGGTTCCCATGACCCTGGGGATGGGACTGCAAATGGTTGCCATGGCAACAGGCTCTGGCTGCAGGCCTGAGCTGGTGTCCATGGCAACCACCCCTGGCATGGGGTCTCCATGGAGTTGCCAAGGGACTGAGCATAGCAACAGGGGGCTGGTGATGGTTGCCATGGAAACTGACCAAAGCAACAGGGGGCTTGTGATGGTTGCCTTCTAAGGATCAGATTTGTCACAGGCCCTCAGTGGCGTTCCATGGGGACTTTCCAAGTGTCTCCAGGCTGTTCAAGAGCTGGAATAGCACAGGCATAGACAGGGGCTCCATGGAGCCCTCCAAGGGGTTTCTGGGGGTGGTAAAGAACCCTGTGGTCAGAGGCAGTCACAGCCATTCCATGGTGACATCCCAGAGGACCTTGGGCTGCAAAGGCACCGATCTGTCACAGGCACTCACGGGGGTTCCACGGTGACATCCCAGAAGTGCCCAGGCTGCCAAAGAGCCGGGATGTTCCAGATACTCCCAGGGGTTCCTGTCATGGGCACAGTGGGAGCTTCAGGCAAAGTTTATTAGAGAAGGTCCTGTTGGGTCACGAGGTGCAGAAAGGATCCCCAATAGCCCCCACAAATCCCCAAATGTCACCGTTTAATCAGAGATGACACAGACTCAGATCAGAAGGCTAAGGGCTAAAAGCCACCCATTTTTTCAATCCTCTTCTTTTATATCTTGGTTTGCTACAGGTGGACCTCACTGATCATTTAATCAACACATTTCACATGTCTGGCCAATTAAGACAACACCCTTCAGTAAACAAATTTATGGTAAAAAGCCAACTTATTACAAACATTGTCAGGGCACCAGTTATTCATGTTTGTTTTACGCTGAGCCCTTCTGGGGGCTCCCTGGATGGGGGAGACCCTCCTATAGCAGTTCTGTCGCAGGTAAAAGGAGATGCATGGGATCTTTTTGGTCTTTGGCTTCTTTATTGTTTATTGTTATCTAAAGTTTTTTATGCTGTGCACACCAGGCTCAGCTCGCTGGAAAAGCACTGCAAAATGGCTCTAAAATGTACGGTTTCAAGTTCTTTTAAAGTTGTCTCATCCAATTAACTCTTAAAAAGTACATTATTTCTACTTATCTACCAATAACTCATCCCTTGACTGTCCACATAACCTCTGCACTGTGCTTTCCTTGACCAATCACCCTGTGCCACAAACACTGCAGAAAATGGAGTAGATGAAAAGACAAGGACTACACCCAAATTCCTCCATCTTGCTTCCTATCTATCTCCACCATACTAAAAATCCCAAAACCTAAATTTCTCACCCAAGTGACATACTTTACTACCCTCTAATCTATTTCACACTTTGGTAAAGTCTAATCTATCTCAAAGAATTGGAAGTCCTCTCCATGGGCAAAGGTTAAAGGCAGCATTTCTCTGGGGGTCAGGACCCCTCAGAGCAGACAGAGAAATATTCCCTGTGCCCTGGATTCCCACATGTTTAACCAAAAATCCCTTAACCCTTAATGAAACAAATGAAAACCTCTTGTTCGTTACAAAATAGAAATTGTGGTTAAGTGCCTGTTTGATTCATGTAGCTTGCACAATTGCTTGCACAATTTTTTTTGCTTGCATAATCGCGTGGTAATCATAAGATCTTAAGTAAGCTTTATAAAAAAAAAAAAGGTGAAGCTTTTTACTAAATATGGAATCAGGTCAAAGGACATAACCGAGGAAGACTACCAAGACCTTCATCATCAACCACCAGGAGGCGAGAGAAGACCCCCTAGCAACAATCAATGCAGGCGCAGAGTACTTCAAGATGACATAGCAGTCCGGAAGCATTAAGAACCTAAAAAGGGGGGTCCTTGGGGATGAGGGCGCGGCAGTTGGTGGAGCGGAGACTCCCCTGCCGTCCAGCGCTGAAGCTTTTGCTTATGCTGTATGCCTTAAATTAATAAATTCAAATTGGAAATTTCACTCCTTTTGAGTCCATTCATAACACTTAACATGTGAAGTTACCCAAAAAGGTTCCAGGTAAGCAGGATTAGAAGGAAAAGAAATGGAGAACAACAGAGAGACAGAAGACTTAGAGAAAGGCACACACATGGACACCAACTGCTTGGGTTCAAGCACCACCAACAGAGGAACCCCAAGAGAAAGCAGGATCCAGACCACGCGCAGACCTCAGGCTCTGGCTTTTAACCTCCTGGGCCTTCATGGGCCCGCCCCTGGGGTGGGACTGCCAGCTGCTTGTCCAGTCAGAGTCAGGGTAGGCAGGTGCTTCTAGTGTGTGATTGATTGATTGATTGATTGATTGATTGACTGACTGACTGACAGCTTGGCCAATCAGAGTTGGGTTGGCACAGCCTGTTGTGTGATTGACTGACAGATTGGCCAATCAGAGGCTGTGTAAGCACAACCTGTTGTGTGATTGATTCATTCATTCATTCATTTATTCATTGATTCATTGACAGATGGGCCAATAAGAGCTGGGTTTGCAATGCCCCTGCTGTGTGATTGACAGCTCTGCCAGGCCAGGGCTGGGGGCAGGGCTCTGTCCCACCACAAACCAAGGCCTGACCCGGCCCTGGCCCCACATGGGCATTCCGAGCATCCCAGGGTGTCTCAGGACAGCGATCTCATCCAGCCTCTGACAGCGACCACAGTGACACTGCGGAACCTCATGGAGCCATGGGTCAGCTGTGACAATGTGGGTCCAAGGACACCACGGTGACACTACGGAACCTCCTGGAACCAAGGAGCCATGGTGAAACTGTAGTGCCTGACGGAATCAAGGGGACCATTGTGAAACTCAGGGGCCCCAAGGAGCCAAGGGTCCATGGTGACCTTGTGCAGCCCAGAGTGTCACGGAGGAGTCACTGTGACACAGCGAGGGCCCATGGAGCTGAGGGGCCATGGTGACATATCAGGGCTTTGTGAAAACATGAAGCAACACTGCAAGGTGGCACTGCAAGGCCTCATGGAAGCACGGGGCCATTGTGACACTACAGAAGCAAGGGGGACACTGTGACACTACAGGGCCTCATGGAACCAAGGAGACCATTGTGACACGATGGGGTCACACAAAACCAAGGGAACATGGAACAGGTCTGGCTGGCTGGGCCTTCTGGGGACACCTGACAGGTACAGCTGACCTTGGCATGTCGAGGGCTGCTTCTCATCTACCCCTGAAGCAAAGGGCCTCTGGGCTTTCCTTCCTATGGGAGAGAACTGTCCTCCTCCAGGGGCCCATTGCCAAAATTAGGATTCCTCCTCCAAATTTCCTTATATGCAAAGATTGTTCCCAGATGAAATCAGCTAGGAGTGACAGATCTGACTGCCTTGGCTATCTGGGGCCACCTCTCATCTGCCTTTGAAACACTGGGACCATGTGCTTTTCTTTCCTATGGGAAAAAACATCCATCTTGACCAGGGACCCATGGCCAAAATTGAGCATCTGTCTCCAGAATTGTCTACATGCAAGCTCCGAGACAAAAGCTGCCAGGACTGAAGTCTGGCTGGCCTTGGCTTCCTGAGGGCTGGCACTCATCTGGCTCTGAAATACTCAGGCTCTGTGCTTTCCTTCCTCATGAAAAGAACTGTTTTTCCTGTCCAGGCATGCATGGCCAAAATGGAGATTCCACCTCCAAAATGTCCTATGTCCAAGGATAGACCCTAGACAAAAGGCACCAGGAGAGACAGGTCTGGCTGGCTTGGTCTAAGGGTGGCCACCTCTCATCTTCCAGAACACCTGGACTTTGTGCTTTTCTTTCCTACAGGAAAGAACCATCCATCTTGATCATGTGCCTATGGCCAAAACAGGGATTCCACCTCCAAAACTCTGAATATCCAAGGATTGCTCCTAAGTAAAAGCTGCCAGGACAGAAGGGTCTGGCTGCCCTTGGCCTCTTGGGGGCTGTCTCTCACCTGCTTTTGAAACACTGGGGCTCGGGTGCTTTCCTTCCTATGGGAAGGAACTGTCCTTTTACTCAAGGTGTGTGTGGTTGAAATTAAGATTTCTCCTCCCAAATTCCATATATCCAAGGATTCCTCCATGACAAAAGCTGCCAGGACAAACAGGTCTGCCTAGCTTGGCCTCCCAGGGGCCACCTGACAGGTCTGGCTGATTTTGGAATGTCAAGGGCTGCCTCTCAGCAGCTCCTGAAGCACTGGGGCTCCATGCTTTCTTTGCTATGGAAAAGAACCGTTCTTCTTTTCAGATGCTAATCACCAAAATTTGTATTCTCCCTAAAAAATTTCCTTTATGCAAGGGTATCTCTCAGAACAAAACCTGCCAGCTCCGGCTGGCCCTGGCCTCTGGTGGCCGCCTCTCATCTGCCACTGAAACACTGGGGCACTGTTCCTTCCTTCCTGGGGAAAAGAACCAGCTTTCATGTCCAAGGGCCATGTACAAAATTAGCATTTGGCCTCCCAAATTCTGTATATCCAAGGATTGCTCCCAGACAAAAGTACCCAGGACAGACAGGTCAGGCTGGTCTTAGCCTCTGGTGATTTTCTTAGACTATGAGCTGAATGTTTTCACTTGAAAACACCCTGGAGAGCACCCAAAAAATCTCCCAAGGTGGGATTTTGACATGTCGGACACATAACCAATCCATATAAACAAAGGAGCTCTGTGCTCTGTGCTGTTGTGGTTGCTCTTCTCTTAGAACATCATGGAAGTGAAGTTCTAAGAGAAGCTGCTAGCAGTTTCCTCCTTCTCTGACAGAAAAACAATCATTATTAGCTTTGAGAACTGACAAGGTGTTAAACCATTAAGGAAACTGTACACACCTCTGAGAAGACACATGTTAAAGACAAGAAAGCCTGAGAGGGTCTCTTTCCCTTCTGGCTGGCACAGAGGTAACAAGGCTGACCCAGCCCCGTCTCAGCCAGGGCAGCCCAGGCGGCTCCTGCCGTGGGGCCGGGCCCCTTCCCAGGGACCCCGCCAGGCCCCATCGGCTGCCGGGCAGGGCAGGGGAGGCCGCGGGGCCGAGGCCGGGCCGGGCCATGGCTGCAGTTCCAACATCTGGGCACTGCTGAGCCCTGCCCCGCCGCCAGCCCGGGCCGAGCCAGGATCCGCCGGGCCCCAGGAGCAGCCCCGGGCCGGGCCGGCTCGGCCAAGGTTCTGCCACCGTTGGGGTTCGCCCACAACCCCCGGGCAGGGGGAGGAGAAGCCATCGGCCCCCTGTCACTGACATGTTTTATGAAAAATCCTTTCCTTAGGATTTTTCCCTCCTGAGAAGCTGAGAGGCCTCAGGAACAAACTGTAAACAATTCTTATCTGCTGCTGTGGAATGCAACAGGGGGAATCTGTGATTGGACTCATCTGGTTGTTTCCAGTTAAGGGCCAATGACAGATCACCTCTGCAGAATGTCTCGGTCAGATGCAAGCCTTTGTTATTCATTCCTTTTCTATTCTTAGCTTAGCCTTCTGATGAAATCTCTTCTTCTGTTCTTTTAGTATAGTTTTAATATATTATCTATCATAAAATAATAAATCAAGCCTTCTGATACATGGAGTCCACTTTCTCGTCTCTTCCCTCATCCTGGGACCCTTGTGGACAATACTACAAATGGTGACCCTGAGTGAAAAAAGGAGCACCACCACAAAAGGTGAACACCGAGGACAGAACTGACAGATGGTGCCTCGAGTGAAGAAATCACCACAATTGGACCCTGAGTGAAGAAGAATGCTTCATTTGGTAGGCCCAGAGGAGCATTGCTACATTTTTGTAAACCCCGAGTGTGTGGCATTGATGGTCACCTACACAAGTGATCACCAAAGTGGCTTCTAGCCAGGAGCTGAAGAACTGAAGATCCTGAAATTGGACAGAGTTCACAGCCGAGGCTGGCCACAGAGAGAACCTTTTGAAAAGTCTCCGAGACAAGATGTCCAGAAGTCTTCGCAGCACAGAGCAGCCTGCTGAAGCCCAGAGGACACTGTCACAAGGTTCTGTTTACACTTCCCTTCCTGAAAATGCTTCCCTTCTTACAAGGCAGATTCGGATGCGGACAAGGGTGCCTATGGAGGCGGAGGTTCCATTCTCTCCCTCAGAGGAGAATCTTATTGGCCTCTGGCAAAAATGCGGTCATGAGGACAGAGTTCCTATGCTGAAGATACATTTCTATGAGTTATTTAGGTGGGCAAAGCACCATGGCTTTTTTACTGATGTGCTGTATGCCCTTGATTCATACATATGGGAATGCATGGAATTAATTATCCAAGACCTTTTTTACCGGGGACTTGGATTTCCTTGGGTTTATCCGTCATTCAGAACTCTCTTCCCAGTTTTGAAACGGAAAGTGTCTGCATATCAGTGGATTGCGGATTGCCGAGGTATGGCTCCCTTCTCGCTGGCGCTGGCAAGAGGGGAACCAGTGCAAAATCACGGCCTGCAGGTTCCCAGCGCCCCCGAATCGGGGCGGGGGGGCGAAGCTTTGCCTGCAGCAAAGTTTTTTTCTGCGCCTTTGGAGCATGCTCCGACGGAACCGCCTCCCCCGCCTCGCTGCTCTCAGGGGGGAGGTGAGTTGGCTCCACCGCCCGAGCCGGAGCCGCGGGCCCCACCCCAACCCGCCCCGCAGGAGGTGCCAGTCCCCGCGGCCCCTCCCGCGGCACCGCCTCAGCCCGGACCGGACCCGTCGCCTCCAGCGGAGTTTGTCGGCGTTCCCGTGGCAGAAGCACCGCCTCCCGCGGCTTCGCCCGAGTTGCTAGGCGACACACTCGACAGCAATCGCCAAGAGCTCGCGACTGCGCTGCCGCTCCCGAAGCAAAGTGAGACAACAGTGCAGGCCGCAGCGGTGGGCGCCGGCCCCGCGCCCCTGCCGCCCCCCGCGGCTGTCTCGCCGCCTCCCGTGTCGGCTCCGCCGGCTTTGCTGTCTGCGCCCGCGATGCAGCTTCCGGTACCCGGAGAAGACGCGGCTGCTGTCCCCAGCCCGGCGGGGGTCGATGCCGCGCCGCCCGCGCCGGTCGAATCCGCGTTCGACCCTCCAGCAGAGCCCGTGAGGGCTCCGAACGCGGCGGCTCCGCCTTTGCCTGCCATGCCAGTGGAGGAGGCTGAGGTTGAGAACCACCAAGCGGAACCATCATTGGAGCCGCCCGTGGCCCCGCCGCTCCCCGCGGCGGCCACCGCGGCGCCTGCGATCAGCCTGGATTCCCCCCCGAGCTTTTCGGGCTGTCCCGAGGCTGGCCCTGCGGGGGGAGCTGGGACAGGGGAAGGGGATGCCGGTCTGCCCCTCCGTGGGGGGGGTTGTGGCTCGACAGCTGATTGCGGGCTCAGCCCGTCTGCCTGCTTTCAAACTCAGCGTTTTTCGCGGGCCGGTTCGGGTTTGGTTCGGAGGTTCCCGTTGGGGGTTGGAATGCCTGACTCCCCCTGCGCACCCCAGCACCGTGGGGGAGGTGGCTCCTGAGCCTTCTGCTTCTGGTCCCCAGCCCGCAGGGAGTGGGGGTGGTACCGAGGGGCAGAAAGGAGGAACACCTTTTGCATTTGCGTTGCAGAGGCAGGAGAAACAGTGGAAAGTGAGCTTTGCTCAATTGCTCTGGGGACAAAGCACCCCCAGATCTGGGGTGATGATCCCTGGGAAAGCTTCTCTTCCCCAGCTGCTGGTCTGCACCGGTTCAGAGGGGATGAAGCGTTCGGTCACTCGTGCTGCCCAGGCATTGGCAGCAGGGTGCCGGGTTGTGAGACCACAGAGCCCGCTCCGCGGGCCGGGTCTGGGCCGTTTGGCTCGGTTCCCTGGGCCAGGGCCTCCGCCCGGCCAGCGGCTGTTTGGTTCGGGGGCTTTGCTTCCCCCGTCAGGACCTGGGCCACCGTTCTGTGAGCCAGGTCTGGGATCCCTGATCCTTCCACGAGGACCTGGACCACCGTTCTGTAGGCCAGGTCTGGGGTCCCTGTTCCTTCCACGAGGGCCAGGGCCCCCGCAGAGCCTCAGTGGCTCCTCTCTGCTGCTGCTCTTTCGTCAAAAAAAAAAAAAAAAAAAAAATTTAAATAAAAAGAGTTGAAAGAGCTAGCAGCTCAAAAAGCATTGAAAAGCCAAGCAAGCCTGTTTCAGGACAAAAAGGGACTTTCAGCGATGTCAGAGAGGAACATCTTCAGTTTGGACTTTCCCTGAAACTCAGCTGTTTGGACTTGAAGCAATGAACTTTCTTTTCATTGTTTTTGCATTTTCTTATATCTTAAGATTGTTTTGGTGTGTGATGTAATTTGATGTTTTGCAGGTGAAAAATTTCCCTGACGGTTCCACATCAGCACTGATTGATGTTTTGATTGGCAACATTAAGCCTCTCAGGTGCTTGTTCTTTCCTCTGCATGGCCCAGCAGATGAAATTGCAAACACTTTTCCTTTTAATTTATTTAAAATAAAAAGGGTGAGATGTCACCGACATGTTTTAGGAAAAATCCTTTCCTTAGGATTTTTCCCTCCTGAGAAGCTGAGAGGCCTCAGGAACAAACTGTAAACAATTCTTATCTGCTGCTGTGGAATGCAACAGGGGGAATATGTGATTGGACTCATCTGGTTGTTTAGAATTAACGCCCAACCACAGTTCACCTGTCCAGACTGTCTTGGTCCGAGACAAGCCTTTGTTATTGCTTCCTTTCCTATTCTTAGCTTAGCCTTCTGATGAAATCTTTTCTCTCTGTTCTTTTAGTATAGTTTTAATATATTTTCTATCATAAAATAATAAACCTAGTTTGCTGATACATGGAGTCAACTTTCTCGTCTCTTCCCTCATCCTGGGACCCTTGTGGACAATACTACACCTTCCTATGGAAAAAAACCATCCTTCTCTTACGGTGTCCGTGTCTGAAATTGGGGTTCCACCTCTGATATTCTGAATATCCAAGGGTTGCTCCCAGGAAAAATCTGCCTGTACCATCAAGTCTGGCTGGCCTTGGCCTCTGGTGACTGCCCCTGCAACACTGGGGCTGGGTTTTTTCCTTCCCGTGGACATCACTGGGACACTGTGGAGACCTCATGGAACCAAGGGGATCATTGTGGCACCACTGGAGCCTCATGGAACCAAGGGGATCATTGTGGCACCACTGGAGCCCATGGAACCAGGGGGATCATTGTGGCACCACTGGAGCCCATGGAACCAGGGGGATCATTGTGGCACCACTGGAGCCCGTGGAACCAAGGGGCCATGGTGACACAGTGGGGCTTCATGGAACCCAGAGACCATTCTGGCTCTGTGGGGCCTGATGGAACCATGGAGACCACTGTGACCCTTCAGGGCCTGGTGTCACCAAGGGGGCATTATGACACCCCAGGGCCTCATGGAAGCAAGGGACCATTGAAACACTGTGGGGCCCCATGGAACCCAGGGAACATGGAACAGCTCTGGCTGGCTTGGCCTCCCAGGGCTACCTGACAGGTCTGGCTGGTCTTGGAATGTCAAGGGCTGCCTCTCATCAGCTCCTGGAGCACTGGGGCTCCGTGCTTTCCTTGTTATGGGAGAGAACTGTCTGACTTTTTAGATGCCCATTGCCAAAATTGGTACTCTCCCTAAACAATTTCCTCTAAGCAAAGGTATCTCTCAGAACAAAACCTGCCAGCTCTGGATGCCCTTGGCCTCTGGTAGTCACCTCTCATTCTGCCCCTTAAACAGAGGGGCTCTGTTCCTTCCTTCCTATGGAAAAGAACCGACCTTCTTGTCCAAGGACCATGACCGAAATTAGAATTTGGCCTCCCAAATTCTGTATATCCAAGGATTGCTCCCAGAAAAAAGTAGCCAGGACAGACAGGTCAGGCTGGCCCTGTCCTCTGGTGATTTTCTTAGACTCTGTGCTGAATGTTTTCATTTGGAAACACCTTGGAGAGGGCCCAGAGATCTCCCAAGGTGGTGTTTGGAGGCCTCAGGCACATGAGCACTGTATAGGGACAAAGGAGCTCTGTGCTCAGTGGGGTGGAGACTGAGGATGGTGGAGCAGAGCCAGGAGAGTGATTAAAGAGCAATTTCAGAGATGGTGGATCCTTTTGACATAGTGGAAAACAGCCAGAGAGAGAAAGAATTAATGCCAAGGGCAGCTGGGGAAGCCCAGACTGGGCACCAGGACAAAGGAATTTCCCTGCCAGGGCAGGGCTGTGGTGCAGCACGACCCCAGAAGGAGCCTGGAGCAGCCTAAGGCTTTGTGTGGGCAGGCAGAGGCAGGCAGGAGGCAGAGCTGTCAGCAGAGGAAGGGGCCAGCCAGGTGGGGCAGCCGGGGGATGAGCACAGCCTGCAGGGACAGAGGCCAGGGCAGGGACACCGTAGCACAGCCTGGGCTGCACAGGGCACAGGGATGGGCAGCAGCTGCAAGGCCCTGACAGAGCCAACTTGGGCAGCACTTTGGCCATGGCTGCTGGCCCTGGGCCTGAGGCCACGAGGGGACAAGTGACCCTGGCAGCCCTGGGGCCTCATTGCCTCCTTGTCCCTGCTCAGCAGCCTGGCAGGGGCCGCCCCATGGTCCTGCCCTTGGCATTGCCCATCCCCACATCCCAGTGCCCATCCTGGGAAGAGCCCTGAGCAAGGAGGGAGGGACAGGATCTGCCTTGCCAGGGGCTGGGGCTCAGGCCTTGGCCCTTTGCATTCCTGAAACACGTCCAGGTTTGCTCAGCACCAGAGACACATTTGCCTTGCTTTTCCCCACCTGTCATCACTGCCTCCAGTGTTCTGCTCTACCTGGTGAAAAACTCTCAGGTGTGTCCCTCAGTGGGACCCATTAAAACTTCAAGAAACTTTGGAGTTTAAATTTAATTTTGAGTTCTTGAGAAGTTTTTTGAACACTCTCTGGGAATGAGTCTGATGTAAACAACACCAAAGCCCCAGAGGGTCATTAAAGTCCTTGTGCTGTGTCTGTGCTGCTGAGCTGGGCTGGGCTCCTGGCACAGAAGGAGCTCCTGGAAACCAAGCAGAGCTCAGAAAGACATTTCTCCTGAGGAGCAGCTCTTCTCCCAGCCCAGAAGGGCTGAGGGCACTGCCGGCAGGTCTCTGAGAGCAGTGAAGCAGACGGAGGCTTAAAGCAGCTGGAAGGACAATTCTGAACTCACTCATGGAGAAACCTTCACAGTTTTTGCCACAACCTCTGGCTGCAGGGCTCTCCTAAAGGTGGAGATGGCACAACTGACATGACTGTAAGGATGGCTCTGCGGCTGTTTCTGCTTTGGGGGAGGATGTGCTGCAGAGCAGGGCTGCCCTGGGCACCATCAGAGGGACAGGGCAGGATGGCTCCTGCTGCCAGGGACGGCTGCAGGGGGTGAAGCTGGGGCTGCAGCCAGGGCTGCCCAGGGCTGTCCTGCAGAGCAGGTCCTGCAGCCCTGAGGGTTCTTGGCCAGCCCAGGGCATGTGCCACCTGCCAGGGGCAGCTCTCAGCCTGTCTGGCAGCTCCCCATGGATGGTGCAGGGGAGCTACGGGTGCAAGGAGGGACTCCTGCCAGGGCAGGTCCTGCTGCTGTGGAGGGAGAGGGTGCTGTGTGGGCCAGGGCTGCTCAGAGCTCCAGCTCATGCCCAGGTCATTCCTGAGGAGACTTTTCATGAGCTCATTCAGGACAGGGGTTTCCTGCTTGGCTCTTTGCTATCCTGAATCTGTGCTCCCTCTTTTCCCTGGCTCAGCTGGGTGGCAATGGAAACTCAGCTGTGCAGGGCAGAGCAGGGGCTGAGGCTCTTAAACCATCACAGAGTTTTCCTGGGAACCTCAGCAAGTGCCTGCAACCTCCCCAGCCTCCATATTCATTCTACATCACCTTTCCATGGTGCCCAGGCTGGGGGAGCTGTTCTTTAATCCCCGCAGCCCCGAGCAGCTGCAGGGCAGGGCTGGCCCAGGGGCTGAGCTCTGGCAGCTCTGGCAGGGAAGGAGCCTGGGGCCACAGGAGCAGCTTGGGCTGGGACAGCTCCAGCAGCAGAGCCCTGGGCAGGGAGGGAGGGAGGCAGTGCTGAGGGAAGCCCTGCTGCAGGGCAGATGTGGCACCTGCCAGCCCTGCTCTGCAGGACAGACACTGCCCTGAGCAGCACAGCTCTTGTGTCCCCTCCCAGCCAGCACAGCCCTCAGGCCAGAGCTCGGGGCCCTCAGTCCCTCCTGGGCCAGCAGAACAGCACCAGAGATGAAGGGCATCTCCCCGGCCGTTCCCTGCTGACCAGGGTCTGAGGGCCGCTGTCGTGCCCTGCTGCTGCTTGGCAGGGCTGGGCAGGGCTGGGCAGGGAAAGGCTTTTCCTCAGGCCCGGCTCTCTCTCCTTGCCTTGCCCAGGTGTTCCTGGCATTGCAGAGGGGCTCTCTGGGATGGCAGTTCCAGCTGCAGGGTCAGGCCCAGCCCTTGGGCTCCTCCTGTGCAGGCTGAGCACAGCAATGGGGTGTCCCAGCTCCCTGTGCCCGGGGAGCTCTGGGCAGGGCAGCCTGGGAGGCTGGCAATGAGCCCACTCTCCTCAAGCAGTGCCATGGACAGGACCCTTGGCGTGTCCTTGGGATGCCATCCAAGCTGTGAGCTGCCTCCAGAGGACACTGGGGGACAGGAGTGACCTTGGCCAGAGTGGGGCTGACACTCTGAGAAAGGCTGAGCCAGTTTGATCTGCTGTGGGTTCCTCTGCTCTCAGCTGTGCCAGGCTGATTTTCAGGGGAACACAGGGACTGCCCTGGATCTCAGCAAGGGCAGCTGGGGACAGATGCAGTGACAGAGCAGCTCCCCTCACCCTTCACTGAGTTCCAGCCACTGCTCTTGCTTTGCACAGTTCTCTCTCATCTCCCTGGGCACAGCAGGAAACCCTCTCAAACTGCCTTTGTCTGTCACTGTTCCTTAGCCCTGGGACAGGAGATGATGCCAAGCTCCTCTGCCTCAGGAGCAGTTTGGGCTGAGGAAGTCCAAGCCCAGGACTGACCCCTGACCCCGTTCCCATGCCCCCACTGCTGCAGAGCAGAGCTGAACCCTTGGTGTCCATGGGCAGAGTCCCTGCTCATCAAAGGAACAGGGCCAGATCCCAGCAGAGCTCCAGGAATAGGGCTGAAGGAAGGGCTCTGAGAAAAGGAAAATTGCGTGGCACAGAGCATCAGGAGCAGAGCTGGGAGAAAGGGCTTGGACATTGCTCAGGAAAGTCTGCCCTGACTTGTCACTGTGTCCTCCTTGACCAGGACTCCATGGGCAGAGGGAAGAAATGTCCAACAGCAGCTCCATCAGCCACTTCCTCCTGCTGGCACTGGCAGACATGCGGCAGCTGCAGCTCCTGCACTTCTGCCTCTTGCTGGGCATCTCCCTGGCTGCCCTCCTGGGCAACGGCCTCATCATCAGCGCCGTAGCCTGCGGCCACCACCTGCACACGCCCATGTTCTTCTTCCTGCTCAACCTGGCCCTCACTGACCTGGGCTCCATCTGCACCACTGTCCCCAAAGCCATGCACAATTCCCTTTGGGACACCAGGAACATCTCCTACAAAGGATGTGCTGCCCAGCTCTTTTTCTTTCTGTTCTTCATCTCAACAGAGTATTTCCTCCTGACCATCATGTGCTACGACCGCTACGTGTCCATCTGCAAACCCCTGCACCACGGGACCCTCCTGGGCAGCAGAGCTTGTGCCCACATGGCAGCAGCTGCCTGGGCCAGTGCCTTTCTCTATTCACTGATGCACACGGCCAATACATTTTCCCTGCCCCTGTGCCATGGCAATGCCCTGGGCCAGTTCTTCTGTGAAATCCCCCAGATCCTCAAGCTCTCCTGCTCCAAATCCAACCTCAGGGAACATGGGCTCCTAACAGTTAGTGTCTGTTTGGTACTTGGTTGTTTTGTGTTCATTGTTTTCTCCTATGTGCAGATCTTCAGGGCCGTGCTGAGGATCCCCTCTGAGCAGGGACAGCACAAAGCCTTTTCCACCTGCCTCCCTCACTTGGCTGTGGTCTCCCTTTTTGTCATTACTGTCATGTTTGCCTACCTGAAGCCACCCTCCATGTCCTCCCCATCCCTGGATCTGGCCCTGTCAGTTCTGTACTCAGTGGTGCCTCCAGCCCTGAACCCCCTCATCTACAGCCTGAGGAACCAGGAGCTCAAGGCTGCAGTGTGGAGACTGATGACTGGATGGCTTCAGAAACATTAAAGAACTGGTCAGTGTCTGCAAATCACTTGTAATAAAAGTCATCTTTGATACTTCTTGTTGATTTCATTTTGGAGGTTCTTTTTCTTAGTTTTACTTTTTTCATATAGTCCACAAAGAAATGTCATTGTTTGTGCCATTTCCCATTTTTTTCCTCTCCACCTTCCCTGTGGCCACAGACTGTGTCAATAAGAGGCTGTGCTCTTGGTGGCTTTAAAGGAACTAAATGATGTCCCAGCAGAGTTTTCTGCAGAGATGCCCTTGTGTTCCCTTCTCTGGAGCTGCAGCAGCAATGTCTGTGTGCAGAGCTGGGGCAGATCAGTGCTGGCACAGCAGCTGTGCCCAGCAGCAGCAGCACTTGGTGTTGCCAGTGCTGCTCCCGTGGCCCTGCCCCGCTGCCCTGGTGGCCCAGGTGTTGCTGTAGGGCCTGAGTGCTCTCGGGGCTGGGCACAGCCCTGGGGGTGGCAGTGCCAGGGCTGCAGCAGGGACAGGCCATGGGCACTGCTGGGGCAGCGCTGACACCTCAGGCCAGGCCCTGGGGGCTCCAGGCTCCTTGCCCAGGCTCTCTCAAGAACACGGCCAGGCACAATGCTCAGCACAGAAAACCCCCGTGAGCAGCCCCAGGGTGGCCATGGGCAGGCTGGGGGCAAACAGCATGGCTGGTGCTCTGCAAGGGCCCTGGGGGAGATGGGAAGGAGCAGCAGAGCAGGGGCTGATCCATCCCCAGTGTGCTGGACAGCCCAGGGCAGCGTCCCAGAGCGTCCTCATGGAGCTGCCAACAACATCCCCCCTCTGCAGCCCTGGCCTCTTCCCCAGCTCACACAGGTGCCCCATCCTTGCAGGCACAGACAAGGCAGCACTGGCTCAGGAGCCCCTGTTTGCATTGCACAGAGCAGGGGGAGCACCCCCATGGTGTTGGTGTGGGGACATGAACCTGAGGGAGCACAAATGCCATCAGCCCCTGGGGCCAGCAAGGGCTGGGAATGGCAGGGAAACCACTCAGCTTTGTCCTGGCCTCTGCAGTCAGCCAGAAAGTTCTTTCCCATGGGCTGGGAGCTTCCTGTCCAACTGCAGACGCTTTTGCTCAGAGCCAGGGCTGCCTGGCAGCCACCCCCAAACTGCCCTGAGCATTTCCTTGGCTTCACCTTTGCTTTCTTTACTCTTCCTGATACAGATTTCTTCCTATTGCCCACCCCTGTTCCCTCTCCTGCAAAAAGCCCATCCCTGTTTGCCCTTCCCTCTCTGGCCCCACTCCCCATTGCAGTTCCTGACTTGGCACCATGGGAATGTCCTTTGGGGAGCAGGATCATCCCATAAGTGCTGCAGGAATTTTCTGCAGGCTCCTGCAGTGCCTCCTGCTGCTCCCCTGCCAGAGGCACCACAGGCCAGGGGGGCACATCTGGGCTGCTGTGTCTGGCTCTGGGGCTCCCTGTTCTGGGCAATGAGGAGGAGTTGCAGAGGCTCTGCAGGACTGACAGGATGGGCTTTGGGGCTGGCAGGAGAAGCTGAGAGACCTGGGCTGCTGGAGCTTCTGAAGAGGAGGCCCAGGGCTCATCCTGCAACTGCTCCAAGGTTGGTTTCAGAGAATCCCAGAATCAGCAAGGGTGGAACAGGCCATGGAGATCATCAAGTCCAACCTGTGCCCTGACACCGCCTTGTCTCCCCTGAGCCTCCTCTTCTCCAGGATAAACAACCCCAGCTCCCTCAGCCACTCTGAACAGGACTTGTGTTCCAGACCCCTCCCCAGCCTTGTTGCCCTTCTCTGGAGATGCTCCAGCCCCTCCCCATGTCCTTCCTAAATTGGGGGCCCAGAACTGGACACAGCACTTGAGGTGCTGCCCCGCCAGTGCTGAGCACAGGGGAAGAATCACTGCCCTGCTCCTGCTGGCCACACCATTCCTGATCCAGGCCAGGAGCCTTGGCCTTCTTGGCCACCTGGGCACACTGCTGGCTCATGTCCAGCCTGCTGTCCATCAGTCCCTGCAGGTCCCTTTCTGCCTGGCTGCTGTCCAGCCACTCTGTCCCCAGCCTGTAGTGCTGCAGGGGTTGTTGTGGCCAAAGTACAGGACTCGGCACTTGGACTTGTTAAACCTCACCTTGTTGGATTTGGGCCCTGGATCCAGCCTGTCCAGGCCCTGTGCAGAGCCCTCCTACCCTCCAGCAGATCCACACTCCCAGACAACTTGGTGTCACCACGGTTCCCTGAGGCCCCAGAGTGTCCCAATGGTCTTCACGATTCCATGAGGCCTCCAAGTGACACAATGTCCCTTTGGTTCCATGAGACCCCTTGATGTCTCAAATTCCCTTGGATTTTTGGGCCCTGCAGTGTCACAATGGCGCTGTGGTCCCCCAGGCCCTGCAGGGTCACAGTGGTTTCTTGGATCCATGAGGTCTGGCAGGGCAGCAATGCTCTCCTTGGTTCCACAGTGTCACAATGGCCTCTTGGTCCCAAGGGGCACTGTTGCTTCCCGTGGTTGTGGTGGACACAACTTTTCCCAGAAGAGTGTTTTCTGCTCGGCAGTGGAGACTCGGTAACGTCCAGGCACAGAGTTCTAACGAGGGTTTATTAAGGTCTAAGGCTCCAGGGATCTGGCCGTTAAATACAAAGATAAAGGAGGATTTAGGATATAAATACAGGAAAAGAGGGGTAGAGGCGAGCATCAGGGATTAAAGGGTTTAGGGGCAGTACACATGGAAGGGACTCAGGGCTCAGGGGCAGTACACACGGAAAGGACCAATAGGGAATGCTAGGGTGGAATTGTGGGGACATAAAGTAATGGGAAGAGAGGGAAGGGAGAACTCACCAGAACATGAACATATGAGGGTAAAAGGGGTAGGAAAGGCCAATGGGCCAATGGGGAGGACAGAACTGGGACAAATTAACTTAGTGCTGCAGAGCACCATGGGGGAAGTTTCTTTCCTCACCCTGAGCTGTGAGGAATGCCTGGACCCTAAGGTGCATCTCTTCCAAGCATTGCTGTTGCCCTCTCTGCAGTAGGCTCATAGGTCTACAACTCTACAACTCTCCCTTTTTGTTTAATTAAAAGGCTTTTATAGATTTCTGCAAGCACCTTACAAAATAAGGGAACATAATTACATAACAAAAACTATTACTTATAAGAGTACTAAAGTAATAAATCAAAAAGGAAATAGTACATAAAATTAGGATACAACTGAAATAATTGAATTGGTAGGAACTAATTAAACAACGTCTTTTTTGTGGAACTCAAGTCCAGTAGGAAGTTGTATTGTTCAGGCAGCATAGAGCTGTCTTCTTTTTCAGGTTATTGGTTTGCATCTGTGCACTGTGTCTTATCTTCTTCTTTTCTGTGCCGCTTGTGCTTGTCATCATGGCTTTTGGTGAGGCTCGTTATTCTTGCAGGACAGGGACCCCCTCTCACAGTCCCTGCGTGCCTTACAATGCTTCTTATCAGGCAGGGATTCCTGTTTTGGGTTCCTCCCTCTTTTGGATTAGACAGGGGCTGCCAGGGCCTGCAATCTCCCTGTCATCCCCCAATCACCTTCCCTAGCAGATTGCTACCACACCTCTGCCCCGTGATCCTCAGGCTCGGTGTTGGAGTCTGGGGAATCACTGTCTTCTACTGAGGAGGAGGGCCTGCTGGTAGAGGAGCGGCACTCCTGGATAACCGGTGCGGCCCCGTGTCGTGGGCTGCGGGCAGCCAGGATGGCTGCCTTCCGGTCACCATCATGTCCACTTCCGGCTCCGGGGATGGGGGAGGCAGACGGGTCATGGCCGCCAGGGGAAGAGCCTGAGGTGGAGAAGGTGGAGACCACGAGGGCAGAGGCAGGGCCTGTGTCGGGAAGGGTGGTACTGATGGAAAGGGGGGATCCCGACGCAGGGGTGACCATCAACGTGATGGGCGGAGAGGAACAACGCATTGCAGGGGAGGAGCCCAATGATGTAGGAGCAGGAAAGGGCAGAG